>NC_084739.1:28032215-28129715 GCF_033978785.1 Entelurus aequoreus | reverse complement strand
ATGTGTGTATATATACATGTGTGTATATATGCATATGTGTGTATATATATGTATGTATGTATATATATATATATATATATATATATATATATACAGTTAGGTCCATAAATATTTGGACATTGGCACAATTTTCAGTATTCCAGCTCTGTACAACACCACAATGAATTTGAAATGAAACAATCAAGATGTGCTTTGAGTGTAGACTTTGAGCTTTAATTTGAGGGTATTTACATCCAAATCAGGTGAACGGTGCAGGAATTACAACACATTTTCTATGTGCCTTCCACTTTTTAAGGGACCAAAAGTAATTGGACAATTGGCTACTCAGCTGTTCCATGGCCAAGTGTGTGTTATTCCCTTGTTTTTTTTCATTTATTTCATTTACGAAGAGCAGATTAAAGGCCTAGATTTCATTTCAAGTGTGGTATGTTAGTTTGGAATCTGGGGAGGTCATCGCTCAATATGAAGTCCAAAAAGCTGTCACTATCAGTGAAGCAAGCCATCATTAGGCTGAAAAATCAAAACAAAGCCATCAGAGAGATAGCAAAAACATGAGGTGTGGCTAAACAAACTGTTTGGTACATTCTTAAAAAGAGAGAACGCACTGCTGAGCTCAGCAACACCAAAATACATTGAAGACCACAGAAAACAAGTGTGGTGGATGACAAACAAAACCTTTCCCTTGTCAAGAAAAACCCCTTCACAACAGTTGGCCAGATGGAGAAAACTCTCCAGGAGGTAGGTGTATCTGTGTCCCAGTCAACAATTAAGAGAAGACTTCACCAGAGAAAATACAGAGGTTTCATCACAAGGCGTAAACCATTGGTGAGCCTCAAAAACAGGAAGGCCAGATTAGAGTTTGCCAAGAAACATGTAAAAGAGCCTGTGCAGTTCTGGAACAACATCTTATGGACAGATGAGACAAAGATCAACTTGTACCAAAATTATGGAAAGAGAAGAGTATGGAGAAGGCAAGGAACTGCTCAAGATCCAAAGCATACCACCTCATCAGTGAAGCATGGTGGTGGTAGTGGCATGCGTGGCTGCCAGCGTAACTGGATCTCTTATATTTATTGATGATGTGACAGCTGACAAAAGCAACAGAATGAATTCTGAAGTGTTTCGGGCAATATTATTTGCTCATATTCAGCCAAATGCTTCAAAACTCATTGGACGGCGCTTCACAATGCAGATGGACAATGACCCGAAGCATACTGCGAAAGCAACCAAAGAGTTTTTTAAGGCAAAGAAGTGGAATGTTCAGCAATGGCCAAGTCAATCACCTGACCTGAATCCCATTGAGCATGAATTTCACTTGCTGAAGACAAAACTAAAGGGAAAATGCCCAAAAAACAAGCAGGAAATGAAGACAGCTGCAGCAGAGGCCCAGCAGAGCATCACCAGGGACCAAACCCAGCGTCTGGTGATGTCTATGGGTTCCACACTTCAGGCTGTCATTGACTGCAAAGGATTTGCAACAAAGTATTAAAAAGTGACAATTTGATTTATGATTATGTTAGTTTGTCCAATTACTTTTGGTCCCTTAAAAAGTGGAAGGCACATATAAAATGTGTTGTAATTCCTACACCGTTCACCTGATTTGGATGTAAATACCCTCAAAGTAAAGCTCAAAGTCTACACTTAAAGCACATCTTGATTGTTTCATTTCAAATCCATTGTGGTGTTGTACAGAGCTGGAATACTGAAAATTGTGTCAATGTCCAAATATTTATGGACCTAACTGTATATATATGTATATATATATGTATGTGTATGTATGTATGTATATGTATGTATAGATATGTATGTATATGTATGTATGTATATATATATGTATATATATGTATATGTGTATATATATATATGTATATATATATATATTTATGTATATATATATATGTATATATGTACAGTATGTATGTATATATATATATGTATATATGTACAGTATGTATGTATATATATATATGTACAGTATGTATGTATATATATACATATGTGTATATATGTATATATACGTATGTGTATACATGTATATATACGTATGTGTATATGTACGTATGTGTATATATGTATACAGTATATACGTATGTGTATATATGTATATATACGTATGTGTGTATATATATATATATATATATATATATATATATATATGTATGCGTATATATGTATTAATACGTATGTGTATATATGCATATATACGTATGTGTATATATGCATATATAGGTATGTGTATATATGTATATATACGTATGTATATATACGTATGCGTATATATGTGAATGAATGAAATATGAAATCTGTGCTGCAGTCTGCAGGTGTACTTAATGTTGTGGCCCTGCAGTCATTCACAACTCCTCCAACACAAACATTATTGTTTTTGCACTTTTTGGCTTCTTATTAAATAACTTTTATAAATAGATTCAATCTTGCACGTGGAAAGTTTAAGTGTGGGCTTTAGTTGATATAACACTCCCGTCAGGGGGTGCATTCTACGGCGGGAGTGCATTCTCTACCACCAGGAGGCGGGATTACTGCGAGCCTCAGCCAGTGCGTCTTCGCAGCTGTTTTATGATTGCTCAGCACAAGAAATACTTACACACATACAGTTGTTGACAAAATACACTGTACATTATATACCTCAGCTAACTAAACTATGGAAATGTATAATATAGTTCATATAGCAATACGGTCTCACTGCACAGCAGGCCAGCAGTTAGCCGAGTCCGCAATCCATGTTGAGGCACAACGCAGTGACATGCCTCAACTGGCTGCTGATCACCGCACCGTCTCTTCTCAGTATTTGAACGACAAATGTGAAAATTCAGCGATTTTGAATAAAAATAATCTAAAACTGGTGAAGTTAAATGGAAAATAACTTCATAGTATATCACTGGATACATATAACAATTTATTTTATTATTTTTCTTTTTACATTTTTTTTCTTTCCATGATGGCACGTGAGGCCCCGCCTCACCTGCCTCCCCTGACTGCACGTCACTGATATATATATATATATATATATATATATATATATATATATATATATATATATGTAATATATATATATATATACAGCCCGGCCCCCGGCCAAATTGTTGTAACCCAATGCGGCCCCTGAGTCAAAAAGTTTGGGGACCCCTGCTCTAATCACAAGGCCACTGAGCTGGTGCCTGCGCCACTAAAGAAGTGTCCCCAAACCAGCTGCAAAGAAAGGTGTGCCCAAACTACAGTTAAATGTAAATATTATGGATTTTAATAAGAAATCGGTATTAATATCAACCTGAAATAAAAAGATTGTGCATCCCTAAATAAATCCAATAATCTACTTTATTTATACTATCTGGATCTCCCATTTTCTACAAAATAATAATAATTATTATATTATTATTTGAAATATCCTAGTTCTGATTGACAAGATATTTAAATAACCATCCGCACTCTCTCACTACACAGTAGCTCTCTCTAAGATCACATATGTCCAACAAATGTTTCTTAGATTAAAGATTAAAGATTAAAGTACCAATGATTGTCACACACACACTAGATGTGGTGAAATTTGTCCTCTAGGCTTTTTTAATTCCATTTACTCCATTAAAAAGTACACTTTAGTACATAACCGCGCAGGTTTTGTGGCACTTGATTAGAACGCTGCATAGGAAGTAGCCATGTTGTTCGAATTAGGTATTGAGAACGTAACCCTTCCTTTGCTTGCACGTATGTTGGCTCAGCCGTAATAAGAAGGTACAGCTGGCAGATGGCCAGCCCCTTCTTGTGGCAGCCGTCGGAACTGTGCTCCAGATTTAACAGCAACGTCTTTAACAAGCATGATCATGTTTGAAGTACCAGCACTGTGCCTGGTTTGACAGCTGGCTGTAGTAAAGCCCAGGAAGAAACAGGCGAGATAAGAGAGCAACTTTAGATTTGAGGTATTTGTTGTTGTGGTAAGAGCCCCAAAATTCTACAGAACTCTGCACACAACTTCTGGAAAACAGTCATTTTGTAGCCTTTTATGAGGGTTGAAAACATTAAAAAAAATTACAGTCGTATTTCGGTTTTGTACATTAATTCGCTCCAAAAGGTCAGTTGAAAACTAAAACCGAAACAATCTTTCCCATTAGAAATAACATACAGTAAATCTAATGATGTTAACACAAATAATATTATATTATACAGAATAATTTTAGTTGTACATGCAATATACGTTGCAAGTATAATTTAAATGCCACACGGACACCACCTCGTCTGAGTTATTTCTTGAATAAAGTTAAAGTACCACTGATAGTCACACACACTAGGTGTGGTGAAATTACCCTCTGCATTTGACCCATCCCCTTGTTCCACCACCTGGGAAGTGAGGGGAGCAGTGAGCAGCAGTGGTGGCGGCGCTCAGGAATCATTTTGGTGATTTAACCCCCAATTCCAACCCTTGTTACTGAGTGCCAAGCAGGGACGTAATTGGTCCCATATTTATAGTCTTTGGTATGACTCGGCCGGGGTTTGAACTCACGACCTACCGATCTCAGGGCGGACACTCTAACCACGAGGCCACTGACACAATAGTGTTTTTCACCTTCTTTATCAAAGACTTGGCAGTGGCAACTTTATTTGGTCCAATGGTGGATTATTTTGCAGCCGTACTCAGTAAAAAAAAAGCAGACACTGAATCACCTACACATGTTTTATTGCACTAAAACTGAGACATTTTTTGGGTTAGAATTAAAATAAAAAGAGGACTCATACTAAAAACTGAAGATCTGTTTTTATTTGTTGTTTTGCTCCTGCTTGTTTTGGATGTGCACTGAAACATTAGTAATTGTGTTTGTGTCTGCGGCTGAGGGAAAGGCTCTTAAGCTGTCACTCCACACCATAAACGGACATCGATGTTCTTCCTCCGACGTGTTGGCCCTTCTGGTGATATTGGTCACACTAAAATCCTGTGGTGAAAATCCCACGTCTTAAAAGGAAAACAGATGTCACTTTGATTCAGGATCCTGCGTTTGAGCATTTCCCCTTAAATCCCTTCCCCTCACATGTGCATGAGGAAGCCGCAGCCGCCGCCCAGTGGGGACAGATGGCGAGAGTGTAAGTGGTGGCCAGACAGCATCTCCAACGACGTGTCTTTGCCCCCAACCGCTGGCCACTGAACATTCCGAGCCTGCTCAGAGTCTGCTCCGACCTCAAAGCACTTAACACACACTGACACACTCCAAAGACGAAAGATCAGAAAGATTTCTGACAATCCTGCGCCTCACATCTTCACAACCAGCAGCAGAAGCTATCTCCTTCTGACATGTAGAAATAATGAGCACGACAGGGTCCGTTCTGGCTCATTGCGGCATCAGTTCCTTGCTAAATTAGAGCTCTAACCCCCTGCGAGCACAGAGCAGAAGCGGTTCCAGAGCTCATTTATGTACAGGAGTAGGTCATCTTTGCTGTTATGATTGATCCTCAGGTGTAGCGTGTGCATGGCCATCGGCACCCTCTAGTGAATATGCTGGAGAAGTGCATTTCTTCCATTATCTCACAGAGTTATGGCCCTATTCTGCCATATGCTAAAGCAGTGGTTCTCAAACGTTTTCATCAAGTACCACCTCAGAAAACACTTGGCTCTCCAAGTACCACCTTAATGACGAACATTTAAACACAAGAGCGCAGTAGGCCGAAGTATTCATTAAAAACAAGGCAGCGGTTTTATTTAAAGTTAAACTACCACTGATAGTCACACACACATTAGGTGTGGTGAAATGACCCTCTGCATTTGACCCATCCCCTTGTTCCACTCCCTGGGAAGTGAGGGGAGCAGTGAGCATCAGCGGTGGCCGCGCTTGGGAATCATTTTGGTGATTTAACCCCCAATTCCAACCCTTGATGCTGAGTGCCAAGCAGGGAGGTAATGGGTCCCATTTTTATAGTTTTTGGTATGACTCTGCCGGGGTTTGAACTCACGACCTACGAATCTCAGGGCGTACACTCTAACCACGAGGCCACTGAGCAGTTTTTTTCATTTAATATTTATATCAATATCAATTTAATAACTAAATTTAATATTTTTGGCCACTGTAACATTACAAACAGTTTGAACAGTAACACTGTGTTTAAATATATAGGAAAATAAAACACTGTACTTAACCCTTGTGTGGTGTTCATATTGTTGTTACTCAGCCAGTGCTTGTGGGTCTGATGGACCCGTTGCCTTTTGTGGCTTTTAATGCCTCACAATCAAACACTTTTATGTTAAAATACTGACTTATCCCAAAAAACATCTGTAATGAAGTGCTTCGAGAGGCTGGTAAAGGAATATATTGTCTCCAGACTTCCTCCCACATTCGACCCATACCAGTTTGCTTATCGCCCTAACCGCTCCACAGAGGACGCCATCTCCTCTGCACTCCACCTGAGCTTAGCACATCTGGAAGGAAAGGACAAACACGTGCGGATGTTGTTTCTGGACTTCAACTCGGCATTCAACACCATCATCCCGCAGCACTTGGTGAGCAAACTGGGCCCCCTTGGATTCAGTACCCCCCTATGCAACTGGCTGCTTGACTTCCCCACAGACAGACCCCAATCTGTGAGAGTGGGCAACAACACCTCCAGTGCCATCTCCCTGATGGCACTGGAGGTCCCCCAGGGCTGTGTCCTTAGTCCGCTGCTATTCACGTTGATGACCCATGACTGCTGCGCCAGGTCCACTACTAACCACATTGTGAAGTATGCGGACGACACGACAGTAGTGGGCCTCATCCGTGACAACAATGACATGGACTACAGGGAGGAGGTGAAACATCTGGTTGACTGGTGCAGAACCAACAACCTGGTCCTGAACGTCGACAAGACCAAGGAGATCATTTTCAACTACAGGAAGCACCAGTCCAGCCACGCTCCACTCTTCATCAACGGCACAGCAGTGGAGATGGTAAGCAGCACCAAGTTCCTGGGGGTGCAGATAACTGACAATATAACCTGGTCCCTACACACCGGAGCTCTTGTAAAAAGAGCTCAGCAGCGCATGCACTTTTTGCGTCGGATGAAAAGAGCACAGCTCCCTCCCCCCATTCTCACCACATTCTACAGAGGCACTATAGAGACTGACCAATTATATCTCTGTCTGGACTGGAGCATGCAGTGCCTCAGACTGGAAGTCTCTCCAGAGAGTGGTGAGGACGGCGGAAAAGATCATCAGGACTCCTCTTCCTCCTATCCAGGAGATCGCAAAAAGCCGCTGCCTGACCAGGGCTCAGAAAATCTACAGAGACTCCTCCCAACCCCACCAAGGACTGTTTTCACTGCTGGACTCTAGAAAGAGGTTCCGCAGCCTCCGTAGCAGAACCTCCAGGTTCTGTAACAGCTTCTTCCCTCCGGCCGTAAGACTCTTGAACGCATCATAATAATCCCCTCAACTCCCCCCAAAAATGGATGAACTCGCTGGAATATAAAGACAATATAACATACATCCATAAATGTGGATGCATATGCAAAAGTGCAATATATTTATCTTTACAGTAATCTATTTATTTATATCTGCACCTTAATGCTTTTTTATCCTGCACTGCCAACCAGCTAATGCAACAACATTTCGTTCTTATCTGTACTGTAAAGTTCAAATTTGAACGACAATAAAAAGTAAGTCTAAGTCTAAGACCCACAAACACTGGCTGAGTAAGAACAATATGAACGTTGCATGGAAATTTCTCTGCCAGTTTCTGCATCCCACAGGGATTCTTCTTTTGTGTTTCTGCACCTGCGGTTCCCACACAAGGGTGCAACATTGTTTGTCAACACTGTCTGCGCTCATTTTGTCGCACATTTGACCCTCTGATGTTCTGTGTACCTACACTCTGTCCTCCCCGTCTAGGCCTGCTGTGTGTGTGTGTGTGTGTGTGTGTGTGTGTGTGTGTGTGTGTGTGTGTGTGTGTGTGTGTGTGTGTGTGTGTGTGTGTGTGTGTGTGTGAGTGTGTGAGTGAGTGAGTGAGTGAGAGAGAGTGTGTGGTACACAGAACATCAATTTCCACACTTCTATTAGCCCCGGGTCCAGTGGACCCCGGACATCTTATATGTAATAGAAATGCGTAGGGGGGGTGAATGGTGTGTGGTCATTAAAAATGTATTCTGATATATGTTCTTCACAGAAAATGAGCCAAAGCCAGTGAGTCTCAGTTTGAAAAATTAATTAATTGTATCATTTTTCTTTTAATAAAAATCGAAAACGGGTCCCACAGACCCGAACACCACACAAGGGTTAAATAATGAGTCAAATAAAATCTGTATGTCTTAATTGTTTGTTTTGGCGTCGACTACGGCCTATAGTAGTTGGATTAACAACTTTCATTAAAGGCTGATAAACCCTTTAACGGTTCGACTCATTCAAATATTTAATTAAGTGATTCTTTGGCGTACCACCAGATGGAGCCTGTGTACCAACAGTGGTACACGTATCACAGTTAGAAAAGGTGCGCAACTGTGTGAATTCTGGCCGAGCAGAATTCTCCCACTTGACTTAAGTCTGTCATTACGTGCTTTCATCCAAGATACACACTTTGGGTGGAGCAAAATTAAAATGTGGGTGTCCCCTGTCAAATCTGGCCTTCGGCGTATTCTCCCATCGACTTAAGTACTTTTCTTACGAGCCTCTGAGGTTGCAGTAAATCGAGCGTTTCAATAAGGTGAAATATTATATTGCACTTAAAGTCTGCATATATACTGTACATCACACGTAATAAAATGATGAACAAAGCTTCTAGAATCAAATCTATTCTGATCACAACAATGTGCATTTAGATTTTCCAGTTTAGTTTCAGTTTATTTCGAACATGCATACGATACAATGTAATGCATCACACAATTCCAGTTGTTTTATCACAGCACGTCCGAAAAGGAGTAGGAAGAAGCAGAGCTTATTTAATCCTACTTTTCATACCATAGCAATTTTATCCAATTTCCTTGTTCTCTGTAACAGAAGAGTAAACAAATAAATAATATACCATAGTAAACAAACAAATATTAAATACACAAATAATCTTTTTCTTAATAAAAAAAAGGGTTCAAGATGGTCATCATAATTCTCGTTCTGTGTACTTTGTGAACACTTGTAGTTTGAACAGTCTCTTAAACTAAATCATATTGGTGCTTTGTTTGATTTATTTGGTTAATCCACTCCATAATTTAATTCCACATACTGATATACTAAAGGTTTTAAGTGTTGTACGTGCATACAAACATTTTAAATTAGATTTTCCTCTAAGGTTATATTTCTCCTCTTTTGTTGAGAAGAATTGTTGTACATTCTTGGGTAGCAGGTTATAGTTTGCTTTGTACATAATTTTAGCTGTTTGCAAATGCGCCAAATCCTTGAATTTCAATAATTGTGATTTAATAAATAAAGGGTTTGTACGTTCTCTATATCCAACATTATGTACTATTCTAATTGATCTTTTTTGATAGTCAGTTCAGAGTGGTCCTTTTAGTCTCATCTGAATGGATGTTTCCATTTGTCTTAATTGGAGCGATCAGAATATATTTGATATTTTTCTGGAAGTTTCTTTTGTCATTTTATTATGTGCTGTACATTGCATCCAAACTTTAGGTGCAACATAATGTTTCACCTTCCCGGGGCGCTGGACTTATTGCAGCTTTGGAGGCACTTAGGAGCAAAACTGCTTAATGAATTCTGGAAAATGCACATCTAAATGCATCACAGAAGAAAGGGACCATGCCTATGTCGGCTTCGTTTCAACATTCTGGTGCTAATGGACGTTCAATGCATCTGGGCCATGATCATTGAACTTTGTGACTTTGATAGAAAATACATATGTAATGTAGCGTCTATTAATTATTATTTTTTTACCGGTAATATCAAGCTCAGCTGTCACGTTTAAGGCCCTCTGACGCATCACGTCTTCACAAACATTTGTACTAAGTCTTCACCTCACAAATAACATCAGGGTGGTTATAATAACAAGTCACGCAAAGTTTTATCTACAGATTATTATTCACATCCAGCCAAGAATAAGATGCTTTGTTGCCTGTACAAACACACTACATCACTATGGCGACAGACGTACACATGGCAAGCACTGCCTGGATTGATACAGCTTTTTAAAAATTGACATTTTTGAGTGTTATATATTTTTCATGGATTTCAATGACATTCACAAGTGTTAATAAAACTACATGATCTACAAATTTTAAGCAGCCTCCAAAAAAAGTGTGATGCAAAGTTGCTTCATTAGTTATGTCTTTCACGATTTACTCATTTTTGCCGAACTTAGGCAGGGTGGGTATGTCCACAAGCTGGATGAGAGAATATGGGAAAGGGAAACATGCGTAACTTCAAGCGTGTAAAAAAAAACAATTACACGCAATTGGGAGAATGGGGCCCTTAGTCTTTTAGGGCCCTATTATCCCATGTATTAAAGTTTAAAAAAAAGCTCTGCAATTGTGGAGATTCTGGTCGCAAAACATTCTCCCCCTCGACTTAGGTCGGTCTCAAGCAACCCTTAAATGTGGGCGTTTCCTGTCAAATATGGGCTTGCGCGTATTCTCCCGTAGACTTAAGTACTTTTGCTCCCGGGTGTGTCTGAGGCTGAAATAATCCTAGCACCCCAAAAGGTTAAACAATATATTGAACCTACAGTTTGGATGCAGTGTACATCACACGTAATAAAATAATAAAACATTTTACTGTATACATGCATATACAGTCGTGGTCAAAAGTTTACATACACTTGTGAAGGACATAATGTCATGGCTGTCTTGAGTTTCCAATAATTTCTACAACTCTTATTTTTTTGTGATAGTGATTAGAGCACATACTTGTTTGTCACAAAAAACATTCATGAAGTTTGGTTCTTTTATGAATTTATTATGGGTCCACTGAAAATGTGACCAAATCTGCTGGGTCAAAAGTATACATACAGCAAAATACATGATCAATTTTGGTGATGTAGAAAATTTACAATCAAATCAAATTAGCTTCATGGCATGGCCTCTTAATTTCATGCGAGTGATTATGATTGACAACACCTGTTGACTTCTCTGAGCCCATTTAAATAGGGCTCATGTGATGCAGTCATTAGACTCGGTTACAAACGCGATAATGGGAAGGTCAAAAGAACTTAGCACAGATCTGAAAAAACGAATCATTGACTTGAACAAGTCAGGAAAGTCACTTGGAGCCATTTCAAAGCAGCTTAAGGTCCCAAGAGCAACTGTGCAGACACTTGTTCGTAAGTATAAAGTGCATGGTACAGTTTTGTCACTGCCACGATCAGGAAGAAAACGCAAGCTATCACCTGCTGCTGAGAGAAAATTGGTCAGGATGATCAAGAGTCAACCGAGAACCACCAAAAAGCAGGTCTGCAGTGAATTGGAAGCTGCTGGAACACAGGTGTCATTGTCCACAGACAAGCGTGTTTTGCATCGCCATGGACTGAGAGGCTACCATGCAAGAAGGAAGCCCTTGCTCCAGAAGCGACATCTTAAGGCTCGTCTAAAGTTTGCTGCTGATCACATGGACAAAGATAAGACCTTCTGGAGGAAAGTTTTGTGGTCAGATGAAACAAAAATTGAGCTGTTTGGCCACAATACCAAGCAATATGTTTGGAGGAGAAAAGGTGAGGCCTTTAATCCCAGGAACACATGCCTACCGTCAAGCATGGTGGTGGTAGTATTATGCTCTTGGCCTGTTTTGCTGCCAATGGAACTGGTGCTTTACAGAGAGTAAATGGGACAATGAAAAAGGAGGATTACCTCCCAAATTTTTCAGGACAACCTAAAATCATCAGCCCGGAGGTTGGGTCTTGGGCGCAGTTGGGTGTTCCAACAGGACAATGACCCCAAACATACGTCAAAAGTGGTAAAGGAATGGCTAAATCAGGCTACAATTAAGGTTTTAGAATGGACTTCCCAAAGTCCTGACTTACACCCCATTGAGAACATGTGGACAATGCTAAAGAAACAAGTCCAAGTCAGAAAACCAACAAATTTAGCTGAACTGCACTAATTTTGTCAGGAGGAGTGATCAAAAATTCAACCAGAAGCTTGTGGATGGCTACCAAAAGCGCCTTATTGCAGTGAAACTTGCCAAGGGACATGTAACCAAATATTAACATTGCTATATGTATACTTTTGACCCAGCAGATTTGGTCACATTTTTAGTAGACACATAATAAATTAATAAAAGAACCAAACTTCATGAATGTTTTTTGTGACCAAACAAGTATGTGCTCCAATCACTCTATCACAAAAAAATAAGAGTTGTGGAAATTATTGGAAACACAAGGCAGCCATGACATTATGTTCTTTACAAGTGTATGTAAATTTTTGACCACGACTGTATATATATATATATATATATATATATATATATATATATATATACTGTGTATATATATATACTGTATGTATATACTGTATATATATATATATATATATATATATATATATATATATATATATACTGTATGTATATACTGTGTATATATATATACTGTATGTATATACTGTATATATATATATATATATTACATATACGTATATATATATATATATATATATATATATATATATATATATATATATATATATATATATATATATATATACACTACCGTTCAAAAGTTTGGGGTCACCCAAACTATTTTGTGGAATAGCCTTCATTTCTAACTAAGAACAAGAATAGACTGTCAAGTTTCAGATGAAAGTTCTCTTTTTCTGGCCATTTTGAGCGTTTAATTGACCCCACAAATGTGATGCTCCAGAAACTCAATCTGCTCAAAGGAAGGTCAGTTTTGTAGCTTCTGTAACAAGCTAAACTGTTTTCAGATGTGTGAACATGATTGCACAAGGGTTTTCTAATCATCAATTAGCCTTCTGAGCCAATGAGCAAACACATTGTACCATTAGAACACTGGAGTGATAGTTTCTGGAAATGGGCCTCTATACACCTATGTAGATATTGCACCAAAAACCAGACATTTGCAGCTAGAATAGTCATTTACCACATTAGCAATGTATAGAGTGTATTTCTTTAAAGTTAAGACTAGTTTAAAGTTATCTTCATTGAAAAGTACAGTGCTTTTCCTTCAAAAATAAGGACATTTCAATGTGACCCCAAACTTTTGAACGGTAGTGTATATTATATCCATCCATCCATTTTCTACCGCTTATTCCCTTCGGGGTCGGGGGGGGCGCTGGAGCCTATCTCAGCTACAATCGGGCGGAAGGCGGGGTACACCCTGGACAAGTCGCCACCTCATCGCAGGGCGTGTATATTTTATATATATATATATATATATATATATATATATATATATATATATATATATATATATATATATATATATATATATATATATATCTATCCTAAGCAGCTGTTCTAAAGCTCTGGGGGAGGGCTGCTACCGCTGGCGGCACGACCAAGTGCTGAAGACCGTTGCTGAAGCCATAGCTAAAGCCGTGGCCAAAAACAATAGCAGCAAGCAACAACTTGGCAAGAGGAGAATTGCCTTTGTCAGGGCTGGAGAGCAGCCACAGTCACAGCCCAAACCAGCAGCCGGGCTCCTCACCTCAGCATTGGACTGGGATCTTCGAGTGGACTTGGGCAAGCAGCTCAAGTTTCCAGACTATGTTACAACAACTTCGTTGAGGCCAGGCATCTTGCTTACATCAGTATCTTCACGGCAGGTGCTACTGATAGAGCTGACAGTTCCTTGGGAGGATCGCATAGAGGAGGCAAATGAGCGGAAGCGGTCAAAGTACCAGGAGCTAGTCGAGCAATGCCGCAGAGGAGGCTGGAGGGCACGCTGTGAGCCCATTGAAGTGGGGTGTAGAGGCTTTGCTGGCCGCTCACTGTGCAAGGTGTTTACACTACTTGGCATCACAGGTGATGGAAAAAGGAAGGCCATCAAGACCACCATGGAGGCAGCAGAGAGAGCCTCTAGATGGCTTTGGATCAGGAGGAGCGAACTGTGGGCCAATGCTACTGGGACACAAGCTGGGGTCTGATCAACCCTGGCTGGGTCACCTGAGGGAGGGGGTATGATGTTGAAAGACCCGAAACCCCCGGTAATCTCAGGCACATCACTGAGGATGTGTCCCAGTGCATCTGAGGATGTATCTTACAATAATTTCGGACTGGCATAGCCAGTGACACCCAGGAACAGGCTGGGAGGCAACCAGGAGCAGACTGGTGACGATTGGAGAGACAATTGACAGCTCGGAAAGACGGCGACCGGGGCAGCAAGGGGTAGCATCCCAACCTGCATCTTCCGTGAGGGAGAAACCCAACTAAGCTACAGAACGACCTACTGAGAAATACCCCCAGGGGAACCCGAGAGGGGGGGAGGATGAGTTCCCCAACAGGACGGATCCAACGTTGACGACTTTAGCAAACGGCTTAACGACAATGACAACCGTAAGATGCATCTGTGGCAAGAGCCTCAAGAACGAGCGTGGCCTAAAAATCCATCAGGGTCGAATTAAATGCTTGGTGCAGGAGAGTGACACACAGCGCACAGGACCGAGTCCTGGTGAGACGACGGAGGAGCCCGGCCGGGAGACACCCCACAGAGCCCAGAACCTCCATGTGATAAACCCTCCAGCTCCTAGCAAAGTAATTAAGCAGTCTCGTATCAAGTGGCCTCCTGCAAGCCAACACAAAGTGTGGCACCAATTCGACGAGCACACAGCCAGAATCATCGAATCAATAGCCAAAGGGGATGTCGACAGACGGCTTCAGACCATGACCACCATCATTGTTTCTTATGGAGCAGAGAGGTTCGGTGTGGAAGAGGACAAGCCCATCAGTTCCAACTACACCATGAACCGAAGGGCAGAACAGATCCATCAACTGTGGCAGGAGCTCCGGTCCCTGGCAAGGCAGTACAAGGCAGCATCTGAGGAGGAGAAGGCGCCATTGGCTGAACTCCGGAACATCATCAGGAAGAAACTGACAACCCTACGTAGAGCTGAATGGCACATGAGGCGCAGGAGAGAGAGAGCCAGGAAGCGAACTACATTCATAGCTAATACATTTGGATTTATCAAACAGCTGTTGGGGCAGAAGCGCAGTGGGCGTCTAGTTTGCTCCAAAGAAGAAGTTAACAACTTCTTGAAAAACAACCTGAAAAAGAGAAAGAGCTAGGGCCCCTCAGTGCCTTATTGGACATACCATCTCCCACTGTCAAATTCATCACCAGCGAGCCCACCTGGAAGGAAATCCAGGAGGTTGTTACTGCAGCCAGAGCCAGTTCAGCTCCAGGACCCAGTGGAGTACAAGGTGTACAAGCGATGCCCGGAACTCCTTAGAATCCTTTGGAGGATCTTGCGAGTGATTTGGCGCAGAGGAACTGTTGCAGACTAGTGGAGGCAGGCTGAGGGTGTTTGGATACCTAAAGAGGAAAATTCCACCAAGCTGGAGCAGTTCAGGACCATCTCGCTCCTTAGCGTTGAGGGAAAGATCTTCTTCAGCATCCTTTCCAGAAGGTTGACTGACTTCCTCCTCAAGAATGCCTACATCGACACCTCGGTCCAGAAAGGTGGAATCCCAGGTGTGTCAGGATGCCTGGAACATACCGGTGTGGTTTCCCGGCTGATCAGGGAGGCGCGGGAGGGTAAGGGAGACCTTGCTGTGCTTTGGCTTGACCTTGCCAATGCGTACGGCTCCATACCCCACAAACTTGTGGAGACTACCCTGGACCGACACCATGTACCCAAGAAGATCAAAGACCTCATCCTGAATTACTACGGGAACTTCAGGCTCAGGGTCACTTCCGGGAGCATAACATCAGATTGGCACAGGCTTGAAAAAGGCATTATAACTGGGTGTACAATCTCAGTTTGCCTCTTTGCCCTAGCCACGAACATGGTAGTCAAGGCAGCTGAAACGGAATGCAGAGGCCCTCTGTCGAAGTCTGGAACTCGACAGCCCCCCATCAGAGCCTTTATGGACGATCTCACTGTCACAACTTAATCAGTGCCTGGCGCAAGATGGATACTCCAGGGCCTGGAAAAGCTCATCTCCTGGGCAAGAATGAGCTTTAAACCAACTAAATCCAGGTCGATGGTTCTGAAGAAGGGAAAACTGGCAGACAAGTTCCGCTTCTTCGTGGATGGCACAGCAATCCCATCTATCACCGAGAAACCGGTCAAGAGCCTGGGCAAGGTTTTCGACTGTAGTCTCAGGGATACCGCAGCGATCCAAACGACCATCAAAGAACTGGAGACTTGGTTATCGGCTGTAGACAAGTCTTGCTTACCTGGCCGGTTTAAGGCGTGGATTTACCAGCATGGCGTCTTACCCCGGATACTCTGGCCTCTGTTGTTGTATGAGGTTCCTCTGTCAACAGTGGAGACTCTGGAGAGGAAGATCAGCAGCTACCTCCGCCGATGGATGGGCTTTCCACGCAGCCTGTGCAGCACAGCACTGTATGGGAAGACCAACAAGCTCCAGCTCCCCTTTAGTAGCCTGGACGAGGAGTTCAGGGTCTCTCGCACTCGAGAGGCTTTGCTCTATCGTGACTCCAAGAACTCCAAAGTGGCATCAGCAGGCATCGTGGTGCGAACTGGCAGGAAGTGGAGGGCTCAGGAAAGCCTGGAGGTTGCTGAGTCTCGGCTGAGACATAGGGCCCTGGTGGGCACGGTGGCAACAGGCCGTGCTGGGCTGGGAGCCTTCCCCCAACCTCACTATGAGAAAGGCACGTGGTAAAGACAAACGCCAGCTAGTCCTGAAGGAGGTGTGTGCAGAGGTTGAGGAGGAACGAACCAGCAGGATGGTGGGTATGCAGCAGCAGGGAGCATGGACAAGGTGGGAGGGTGCACTTCAGAGGAGGGTGACCTGGTCTGAGATCAGGCTGGCTGAACCCCAGCGCATTAAGTTCATGGTTCAAGCTGTCTACGACGTCCTACCCAGCCCAGCCAATCTCCATCTCTGGGGCATGATTGACTCTCCAGCCTGTGTGCTGTGCTCCAGGAAAGGCTCACTGGAGCACATCCTAAGCAGCTGTTCTAAAGCTCTGGGGGAGGGCCGCTACCGCTGGCGGCACGACCAAGTGCTGAAGACCGTTGCTGAAGCCATAGCTAAAGCCCTGGCCAAAAACAATAGCTGCAAGCAACAACTTGGCAAGAGGAGAATTGCCTTTGTCAGGGCTGGAGAGCAGCCACAGTCACAGCCCAAACCAGCAGCCGGGCTCCTCACCTCAGCATTGGACTGGGATCTTCGAGTGGACTTGGGCAAGCAGCTCAAGTTTCCAGACTATGTTACAACAACTTCGTTGAGGCCAGACATCTTGCTTACATCAGTATCTTCACGGCAGGTGCTACTGATAGAGCTGACAGTTCCTTGGGAAGATCGCATAGAGGAGGCAAACAAGCGGAAGCGGTCAAAGTACCAGGAGCTAGTCGAGCAATGCCGCAGAGGAGGCCGGAGGGCACGCTGTGAGCCCATTGAAGTGGGGTGTAGAGGCTTTGCTGGCCGCTCACTGTGCAAGGTGTTTACACTACTTGGCATCACAGGTGATGGAAAAAGGAAGGTCATCAAGACCACCATGGAGGCAGCAGAGAGAGCCTCTAGATGGCTTTGGATCAGGAGGAGCGAACTGTGGGCCAATGCTACTGGGACACAAGCTGGGGTCTGATCAACCCTGGCTGGGTCACCTGAGGGAGGGGGTATGATGTTGAAAGACCCGAAACCCCCGGTGATCTCAGGCACATCACTGAGGATGTGTCCCAGTGCATCTGAGGATGTATCTTACAATCATATATATATATATATATATATATATATATATATATATATATATATATATATATATATATATATATATATATATATATATATATGTATATATATATATATGTATATATATATATATATATGTATATATATATATATGTATATATATATATATATATATATATATATATATGTATATATATATATATGTATATATATATATATGTATATATATATATATACATATATATATATATATATATATATATATATATATATGTATGTGTATGTATATATATGTATGTGTATGTATATATATATATATATATATATATATATATATATATATATATATATATATATATATATATATATATATATATATATATATATGTGTGTGTATATGTATATATGTGTGTATATGTATGTATAAAATACATTTATAAAACAGGAACTGATGAAATCATAAGATAAGAAACAACAACAAAGGTAGCTAAAATTTACAGTGAATAAGCAATCAGGAATAAATGTGTTTTGAGTGTTGATGTGAAGACGGTAAATGAGTTCATACTGTGAAGGTCTGGGGGTAGTGTGTTCCAAACATGAGGGGCTGAGCGACTGAAGGCTCGGCCCCCATGGTAAACAGTCTAGATATGGGGACAGTGAGAGGAACGTGTGAGCGTGGCAACATGGAGCAGGTCTGAAAGATATGATGTGGAAAAGTTATGGATAGCTTTGAAAGTGAGAATAATTATTTTTAATTGGATACAGTGTTTGATGGGTAGCCAGTGGAGTTGCTGCAGAACAGGAATGACGTGCTGGATTGAATGGGTTCTAATGATTATCAAGGCAGCAACTTTTCTGGAGAAGTTTGTAAAGCGACTTGCGAAGGAGATCAAACAGAAGAGAGTTGCAGTAGTCCAGGCAATAGATGACAAGGCTATAAACCAGTATGGCAGCAGTGATACAAAATGATAAAAGAAACTTCCAGAAAACTATCAAATCTATTTTGATTGCTTCAATAGAGACACTTACAAACATCCATTGAGATGAGGATCAAAGGACCATAATGCATAACTATTAAAAAAATGCACATTGTTGTCTCGTTAGTACGACCACAGCAGAAGGTTACCGTGTGTATATCAGCCAAGTTTGAACATTCTGGTACTAACGGACTTAACAACGGTTTCATCTAGACCGGGGGTCAGCAAACCGCGGCTCTCGAGCCGCATGCGGCTCTTTAGCGCCGCCCTAGTGGCTCCCTGGACCTCTTTCAGAGATGTGTGAATATGGAAAAAGATGAAGAAAAAAATATATTTTGTTTTAATATGATTTCTGTAGGAGCACAAACCTAACACAAACCTTCCTAATTGTTAGAAATCCCACTGTTTGCTATACATGCTTCACTGATTAGAGTATTTGGCAAGCACTGTTTAGTCCTACTAATTTCAGCGATCCTTGAACTCTTTGTAGTTTGTTCACATGTACAACTTTCTCCGATGCTGCCACAGAAATACGTGTTTTATGCCACTCCTTTGTCTTATTTTGTCCACCAAATGTTTTCTACTGTGATGCACAAAGGTGAGCTTTGTTGATAATATTGACTTGTCGGAGTGCATATCAGGCATATTTGGTCAGTCCATGACTGCAAGCTAATCGATGCTAACATGCTATTTAGGCTAGCTGTACATACATATTGCCTCATTATGCCTCGTTTTTGATGGCATATTTGAGCTCATTTAATATCCTTTACTTATGTCCTCTGTGTATTTAATTTATATTTGCATGTCTCTTGACATATCTGTATGTAATATTGGCTGCATTTCTGATAGTTGTTTGTGCGCCATGTTGTTCCAGACCCCAGCAAATGTTACCTAGCTTGCAAAGATTGTAATACATCCATTAGAACAGTGGTTCTCAAACTTTTTTTGTCATCCCCCACTTTGGACAAGGGGGAGTTTTCAAGCCCCACCTGCCCCCATCGCCCCAACAGAACGCTAATGCCAAGCTTAACATTTTAAAATGTATTGAACATCAAGTAACATCAAGTTGTATACATTCAAACTCAATAACATAAAATAACATCAAGTTCAATAATAAATAAAATAACTGTGCAGCTGTGGTATAACTTGCATCAAGTTCAATATCAAATAAAATAACTTGCATCAAGTTCAATAATAAAAAAAACAAAAGTGTTATAACTTGCATCAAGTTCAATAATAAATCAAAACAAGTGTTATAACTTGCATCAAGTTCAATAATAAATCAAATAAAAGTGTTATAACTTGCATCAAGTTCAATAATAAATCAAAAAAAGTGTTATAACTTGCATCAAGTTCAATAATAAATAAAAAAAGTGTTATAACTTGCATCAAGTTCAATAATAAATCAAATAAAAGTGTTATAACTTGCATCAAGTTCAATAATAAATCAAATAAAAGTGTTATAACTTGCATCAAGTTCAATAATAAATCAAAGTGTTGTAACTTGCATCAAGTTCAATAATAAATCAAATAAAAGTGTTATAACTTGCATCAACTTCAATAATAAATCAAATAAAAGTGTTATAACTTGCATCAACTTCAATAATAAATCAAATAACTTGCATCAAGTTCAATATCAAATAAAATAACTTGCATCAAGTTCAATAATAAATAAAACAAAAGTGTTATAACTTGCATCAAGTTCAATAATAAATCAAATAAAAGTGTTACAATTTGCATCAAGTTCAATAATAAATGAAAAAAAGTGTTATAACTTGCATCAAGTTCAATAATAAATAAAAAAAAGTGTTATAACTTGCATCAAGTTCAATAATAAATCAAATAAAAGTGTTATAACTTGCATCAAGTTCAATAATAAATCAAATAAAAGTGTTATAACTTGCATCAAGTTCAATAATAAATCAAAGTGTTATAACTTGCATCAAGTTCAATAATAAATCAAATAAAAGTGTTATAACTTGCATCAAGTTCAATAATAGATCAAATAAAAGTGTTATAACTTGCATCAAGTTCAATATCAAATAAAATAACTTGCATCAAGTTCAATAATAAATAAAACAAAAGTGTTATAACTTGCATCAAGTTCAATAATAAATCAAAGTGTTATAACTTGCATCAAGTTCAATAATAAATCAAATAACTTGCATCAAGTTCAATAATAAATAAAAATAAAAGTGCCACTTTGCAAAAAAAAAAGGAGGAGCTAATGCATTTGGCAAGACAGGGCAAGTGAACATGAGTTTTACAGTACTCCAGCATTAGTGGCTGCAATGAGCCTGTTTTGCACTGCACAGCTTTTCAAATCGGGGTTGCAGGCTTGACACTGCCACTGTTAAAACCTCATTGAGTTCGGGGCTGAGCTGCCTTGACGCGAGTGCTTCCCGGTGAATGACACAGTGTGTCCAATGCACATTTGGCGCAACCCTCTTTATTAGAGCCTGCAGCCCGTTTCTTGACTTTGCCATGGTCTGTGCGCCATCAGAGCAAAAGCCCACACAGTTTTCCCATTTAAGGTTGTGTTCTTTGAGGAAACTGTCCATTATCTTGAACAGCTCATCAGCATTGGCTCTATTTTTTATGTATTTGCAAAACAGCAAATCCTCGCACAGTGACTCGCCATTCACAAAGCTTCCGCTTAGCCCCGTCCCCATTAGTTACTGTTGCTATGTCTGTCAAACTTTCGCTCCTACCTAGAAATTTAAAGCCTACAGGAAAAATAAGTAATTTACATTTATTTATATAGCGGATTTCACAGACAGAGTCACAAAGTGATTTACAGTGTGTATAGAAAATGAAAGCATAGTAAAAAAAAAAAAATCTAAGAATATAATTGAAAAAACAAAAAACATTAAAGTGAAATTTCCTCCCGTTCCTCGCGCCCCACCTGTCATGTCTCTATTCCCCACCAGTGGGGCGCGCCCCACACTTTGAGAAACGCTGCATCAGAAGAAGACAGCCTGCCGTTTCCTTAAACTTGGACACACACATCTATACCTTTGGCCATTCTTAGCCAGTCATTTCCAGGAGTTATCCCATCATCGGAGAATCCTCCATTTTACTAATGATTTCCAATGTTGCAAAAATGTGTAGAATAAAAATTTAAATACAAAATTTCTGTCATCGAAGATTTGCATCAGCCTTTGATAGTAGGCTAATATAGACACTTACATCATGTGTTGCCTTCATTATAACACTTGTATAAGGCTTTTAATGTTTGTGGCTCCAGACAGACTTTTTTTTCACAATATGGCTCTTTCAACATTTTGGGTTGCTGACCCCTGATCTAGACCGTGATCATTGAAGTATATGACTATATAATAGAAAAAATGTATACATCATGTAGCGTCTATCAATTGATTTGATTGAGTTTTTAACAGTCAATATTACACCGTCTTGCTACCCCGCGTAAGCACGCACACACACACACACACACACACACACACACACACACACACACACACACACACACACACACACACACACAAACAGCTGTTAAGCCCCTCTGACACGTCACAGCTTCACAAACATACGTACTAAACAGAACTCATAAATAACATCAGAGTGGTTATAATAACAAGTAAATAAAGTTTAATTTACTGATTGTTTATCACATCTAGCCAGGAAGAAGACGTGCATCCACACCTTTCCCATGACAACACACATTAACGTGAAAAGCACTGCCTGGTTGGGTCCAGCCTTTTTTAAATTTAAAGTGTTAACTTTTTCAGGGATTTCAATGACATTCACAAGCGTTAGAAAAACTTCCATGTTTCATGATTTTTTACACAGCAAAAAAAAGTGTCACGGCAACGTTCGCCTCATTATTAAAGAGCCCGCCTTTATTCCAGAGATAAGCACACGGGCCTCACTTGTGTACGGAGGTTGGATGGGACAATACGAACAAGAGAAACATGGGTAACTTCAAGCATGTAAAAAATTAAAACAGTTAAGCGCAAACTTGAGAACAGGGCCCTAGGTGAATATTTTTTGTAGAATATCACGTTCAGTGACCGACATGTCATCAGAACTTTCATTGCAGGACCTGGTAGAGTACCTGCGCAGCCGGTCCCACAGCGCCATGTACACCTCGGGCATGTCTCCCCCTATAGCTGAGCAGATCATACGGACCATAAAGTGCATCACAGGGCAAGATGGAAGTGAAGAGGGTAAGTACTGTACCATCTCCGTACCCATACGATACGAATACTATCTCCCTGTCTTTACGTAAACCTTTACACCTGTGTGTAATTTTTATGGAAACAAAAGCAATCTGAATCCAGAGGACTGTACCAATGTTAGCATTAGAAGTAAGTTCAGACCCGCAGGGGAAGACAAACAGCTGCTCAGTCCGAAAATGTGGTAACAATTACCAAGGGTCTGCAGGGGTAGAAAGAAGAGGGGGGTTGGAGTACCCGAGCACACGTGACCCTCACATAGAGGAAATCATTTTCATGTGTGTTTTAAGGAACCGTGGACCTCTGAATAGTTTCTGCTTTAATGGTATCAGACACGAGGGCAGGGAATTGGTCATTAGTTGCAGTACCACCAAAGAACCAAACCCCCCATACTAGGCTTGCACAGGTAGAATGCAACCAAATTCATGCCTAATAAGAATAATAACAAGTAAAAAGGTCACCAGAGTTCTTCAGGTCATTGACAATGCAGCTTTAGTTCTGCAGTGCTTTAATTAATATGACAGACCATAATCAGTATGACGGACTAGACTATAAAATATGCAGTCTTGTTAGTGTCTGGCTGTGAACCAAGCATGCCTTGCATCTCACGTAGCCCAATGAAATAACTGCTGAGACCTGTCCTCCAGCAAAAACAATGACTCCAGTGTCCGACAGATCACTCGTAAACAAGACGTGTTCGTTTATCTCTGTGCCTGCGCCACATTAGTTTCATTCTGCTCCGACTCCATCTTCCTCCGCCGCCCCTGTTTTTCTCCCTAACGTTGAATTTCACACTTGACAGCAAACGGGCGGCAAGAGGTCAGAAACATGGAGGAACTCTGACAAAGAGAACGTCACACACTGTCTGAGCACTCCTCTTGATTTCTGGATGTAGCATCAGGTTTTTGAGTTTTCTTGGCCTCCACTTCCCCTTTTTCCTTGTCTTGTCCTGTTGTCTACAAAACGAAGCCCGTGCATCAGTGCTTGTGCCTGCATGCTATGTGTTTTCCCGCATCTAAGATTAGAAGATTTTAAATGTTCTCGTCCACCCCTTACAATCTGTTCCCAGGTAATCAGAGGCAAACAGAACCCGGCTCCAAGATTGAGCCACGTAGCTAGCTGGCTCGTTAAGGAAGACGGGGGCGGTAAAAGGGAGGTCGGGGGGGTGTTTGGCCGCGAAGGCGCCCCCGCCGGATTTGATTTGTTCCTAATTCCCTACCTGTAATACATGTGACACTTAAAGCATTAAATGTGTTCACTTGTGCGTTTTGTGTAAAAAAAAAAAAAAAAGGTGTACAATCTGCAAGGGCTCTCAGTCTGGCAGAACGCGAGTCCACACAGCGTGCCCGTCTGCGGAAAAAACTGAACCATCTGCTGCTGCAGCTGAGTTGTAATCACCATCAATTTCATAGGGGAGGCTGCTCAGGCCCAAATGGAGGTGTAAGACTCACATAATAAGATAAGAACTCACATTGCGTTAGATACCACTGACAGCTGACTGAGAACACGTCTTTGGACTGATCACTCTTGACTGCGTCCGTCTTGACAAAAACTTTAAAATCATGATGTAGCGGATGATTATTATATTATTATCCTGTATGTTGCACTAAACTGCATTATAAAATTTGCTAGCAAGCCTCATCTTCTTTTCTTCATTGCACCGGTCGCCCAGGGGGTGAGGGGTCCCCACATCTGCGGTCCCCTCCATGGTTTCTCATTGTATCCTATTGGGTTGAGTTTTTTCTTGCCCTGATGTGGGATCTGAGTCGTGGGATGTCTTTGTGCTTTGTGCAGCCCTTTGAGACCCTTGAGATTAAGGGCTATATAAATACACTTTGATTGATTGATTCTTGACCTGGTGGGTCACTGCTGCATAAGGCCCAGATGCAAGCGGAGTGTGACACCGAAAATTTAATTTTTTTAATTACACTAAAGATTGTAGGAATTCTTCCTTAGTCCTTCAAAGGGGACCTATGATCAATAAAATCTACATATAACACATTTCCTTGTGGTTTAGATCATTGGTCCTCAACCACTGGTCCATGGACTGGTCTGTGACACATTATATGATTTATAAACGACTGCATTATCCTAGATCTAACTTTTGCCTGTCCCACTAAACAATCAGTAAGATTGTTCACAGTTGTACAGTTAATCTGGAAAGTATTCACAGCACTTTGCTTTTACAGCCTTAGTCCAAAATGGAATAAATGTATTTGTGTCCTCAAAATTCTACAGACGATTCCCCATAATGACCATGTGAAAAAAAATCACATGTACATAAGTTTATGTACATGTGCTTTGCTCAATATTTAATTGATGTACCTTTGGCAGTCATTACAGCCTCGAGTCTTTTTGAATATGATGCCACAAGCTTCGCTCACCAATCTTTGGGCAATTTGCCCATTTTTCTTTACAGCACCTTTTAAACTCCATCTGTTTTTTTTTTAATCCAGGATGTCTCTGTACATTGCATTCATTTTCCCTTTAGTCTGACTCGTCTCCCAGTTCCTGCCACTGAAAAACATACCCGCAGCATGATGCTGCCACCACCATGCCTCACTGTAGTGATGGTATTGGCCTGGTGATGAGCAGTGCCTGGTTTCCTCCAAACATGATACCTGGCATTCACGCCAAAAAGTTAAATATTTGTCTCATCAGACCAAAGAAATATGTTTCTCATTGTCTGAGAGTCTTTTCGGTGCATTTTGGCAAACTTTTTACAAAAAAAAGGGTGTACGTTTGCCCATTATACCATACAGGCCTAATTGGTGGTTTGCGGCAGAGATGGTTGTCGTTCTGGAAGGTTCTCTTCTTTCCACAGAGAAATGCTGTAGCTCTGACAAAGTGACCATCCTTGGTCACCTCCCTGACTAAGATGAATGCAGCAATGTACAGAGACATCCTGGATGAAAACCAACTTTTTTCATCCAAGCTGATGGAGCTTGAGAGGTTGTGCAAAGAGGAATGGGTTACAGTATAACAAGTTAAAACAGAAAGTAAGCAGATATTAACAGAAAATGAACAAGTAGATTAATAATCCATTTTCTACCGCTTGTCCCTCACAATTCTGACAAAATAATGCAATCTGAAATGACAAAATATGTTCCTGCCTACGTCAGCAGCCTAATTAGGAGCCTTTGTTTGCTTCCTTACTACTAAAAGACAAGTTGTCTTGTATGTTCACTATTTTATTTTATGACAACATTGTTTTTCGATTGCAATGAGAAAGATATGTTTAATATACCATAAGATTTTATGTTAAAATAAAGCCAATAATTACATGTTTTGTGTTTCCCCTTATTTTGAAAAGTATCAAAGTATCAAAATACATTTTGGTACCAAAAAATGTGTATCGGGACAACTCCACTACATATGTACGTCCGTCAATCAGTGATGTCACAAATCGCCCACTGTTAAAAAACTGCATGCAAGCTTACACCCAGATGCATGAACTTTGGCATTGTTTAACAGGTGTGTCAAATATTGTAACATTTATAAGTCAGCAAAGAATAAATCATATAAGTTTTGTGAAAATATTTTCAAAATAAATCAAAACATATCTCTCGCTTGTTTTAACTGAAGGTATCAGACGCATTCGGCAGCTGGCGCAGAACACTCGATACTTCAGGGCCAAAGTGAAGGAGATGGGCTTCATCATCTACGGCAACGACGACTCCCCCGTGGTCCCTATCCTGCTCTATATGCCGGGCAAAGTAGTGTAAGGATGCTACAGTCGACCAAGCACTACACTAACACAAGCACACATTGTTGACATACACAAGCCTCCTTCAGGCTGCAGTGCGCATCTTGTCAGATGAACTGTGCGCGGACCCATTTTCAAGCATTAAACGCTCATGTCAGCGTTGTTTGTTGTCACGAGCAATTTTCAGCCACATCAGCGCGTTTCATGTTGAAGCGATTTGAACGGCTGCCACGGCCCACATTTAGAAGTTTCCATGAATCACTGGTGTGGACTGTTTGGGTTGACTCGTATCTGTGACTACTGAGGAGAAAACATCAGGTAGCTATTATGCAGAACCCACTCAGGTATAATGTGTCTTTTAGTGCATGTTGACGTGCACGAGCCCTGAGAAAGAGTTGCTGCATGATCACACAGAGAGGCAGGACGGGTCTGTTTGGACGCAAAGATCCAAATAAGACGCGAAGAAGATATGTCAGTACTAGAATGCAGTGGTGGTGCCTTCTCTGCTGGCCTAACATAACCGGAAATCATGATCATAAAAAAATAAAGATAAAAGTATTTTTTTATTTACTTTCCCTAAATATCTGAAAGTATTTATATTATATTCATGTCATATTATGCTCTTTCCAGTGCTGTTGTTTTAGGTTAGAGTTTGTATCCAATCTGAATTCAGCGATCTTATGTTGCCATGCTGTACCAAATTTGGCCGGGCCTTCAGAATCAACAATGCAGGAGTCCGTGCACTTTAAGTGAGCGGGCACACACAGTTGATAGACAAGGTTGAAAGTGACATTTATGCGTCCTGTTATTGAATACTCACCGGGACCCTTAGCGGATGAATTTGAGAACACATACAGTTGATAGACCGTTGCAATTGCCAATCGATCCCAAGTTGTTGACAGTAGCCTATCTAGGTAGCCTGATATTAACAGGACTGTGATTGGATACTCACTTGTCATTCACAAGTTCCAATTTAACAGGAAGCAGGAAGTGTTGTGTCATAATCCACAAAGAAGGAGAACAACATGTTGATTAGGTGGCAGATATACGTACATTTGCAAGGCCATTTCCAAGAAGGATATTTAAAGAGATCTTACATCTTTTGAGACGATGTCGGCCAACCCCGGAAGCTAGCTCAGCTGTTCCGACGATGAAATGAGGAAATGCCCGCCATTTCCATTCGAATCAAACGACTACAAGGCGTACCACTGGCATACACGGCGTCGAATGGGTCCTACAAATTGTGAGATCAAATATTTTATTTCTTTTTTTTTTTTCACGTTTAATATGTTTTTTGCAATTTTAATTTTGACAGTACCAAATAAATGTTTTAATGGCTGATGCGGGTTTATTGATTTTTAAATGCGCCAGAAAATAACCCGTTTTGTACACTGTTGAGGCGATTCACTGCTCAGTAGTGCATGAATGTGTTCCTGTAAAATATTTCAAGCAATGGTAATGTGGTGATATAAATTATGGCATTTTGAGAGGTAATCATTGGAGGCCTAGGTGGGAAACGCACGGCCCACCACTGCTAGAGTGGCAGACCTCCACCACGTGGATCAGCACCTTATGGAGAGCCACCTCCTGCTTCAACTTACATTTTATCTAAGAAATCAAGAATGTTTGTTACAATGTTTACAAGCATGTACCTTTATCAGGATCTGCACTAAAATCTGTAGTATTCATTTCACAAAGTAAAACAAACAGTTTTCCATGAAAACTGTTAGTAGTTTTTGTGTAATGGTGCTAAAAAGAAAATAAACAGCAATGAAAGCATTGGCTAAGATAGTAAAACAGCCAACAATATACACAATTTGACCAAGAAGTAGTTTCACAGGAACACAATGCAAATGTATCTCTTCATAAAAATGTACATCGCAAGTCGTTTTTACCTTTTCTTTTGTAGTGAACCAGAATATGTAACAAATGTTTGTTCCTCTGACCAGCGCTTTTGCTCGAGAGATGCTGAAGAGGAAAATTGCTGTGGTTGTGGTCGGATTTCCCGCCACGCCGATTACGGAAGCCCGAGCTCGCTTCTGCATGTCTGCTGCCCACACCAAAGACATGCTGGATGAGGTATGTCTTTCTTGTCCTCGCTTAAAGTTCCCGTACCATACGACAATATTTTTTTTATGTATTTAAAAAAAAAATAATTACAGTAGTATCTCAACTTACAAGCTTTACCGGTTCTGTGACAGAGCTCTTAACTCAAAACTCTTGTATCTCAAATCAGCGTTGCCGATTGAATTAATTGAAATCAATTTATTTGGTGTTTGGACCCCCCAAAACAGCACCGTTTTAACATGTATCATGCCTTTTTAAAAGAAAAACAACCTTTTGAATAATAAATGTTGTATAAAAACAATACACTATAATGTAGCACGAACAACTACAGTAGTTTTATGACGTAATGTAATAATAATGTACAGTACTTTGGAGAGTGGATGTCGATGGTATGTCCTTCCAGCTTCTTCTCTGTCAAACACACAATTAGCAGCTTTTTTATATTTTCATGGATAAATGTCAGCCATTTAGATGTTATTTTAACATCATTGTTTGGCGTTAAGGTACTCTGCTTCAGTATGGTGCAGACTAGCAGTGATAAACTCAAATTGTCGACGTCACGCTCGGTCTTTTTGGGATGATTTCTTTTTTTAATTAAGTTAATATAATCATCCAATTCTTCTCAGCACTGTTTTTTTCGCACTCACTTTTTTCCTTCCTTGTGTAGGAAAACAAATGTATGCCCATCTCTAGGTATAAGCTAATGCTAGCAATCAAGACCAGGGGCCGTACTTATCAAGCTTATTAGAGTGCCATTTTACACTTAAGTCCTGAGAATTTGCGAAATGTAGTCCTACTCTCAAAATTAAGAATAAAAGCTTTTTATCAACGTTCTTAAGTCTAAGAATCACTCCTACTCTCCACGATATTTAAGAGACCTTCAGAGGTGTCTTAAGTGGTTAGGAGTTGCCAGCAGGGGATGGCACTGAGGCGAGAGAGACGTGTGCGAACGTTCAGGGAACGGAACAATGTTTTTTGTTTTTTTTTGATGACGAGCAGCTGATCAAACGGTATCGTTTAGACAGAGCGGATATTATTTTTGTCACAGATTTAATACTTTTCGATTCCTTGTTGATTTCTGCATGTGTCTGCAGTGGGCTAGTATATATAGAGCCACCCACACCAGTTTCAAATTAGTTGCCTAATTAATGAATTGGAAAGAAAATGTTATGACAGTAGCGTATGTGTGTGGCCGTGAGGTGAGTGACGTCAGTGAGTGTGTGGGCGATAGAAGAGAGGGAGCGGTAGCGTGAGTGCCGGCGGGGACCAGTTTGTTTTGTATTATTTTGTAGTTTATTGTCAAAATATACACTCCCATTGTCCACTTAAATATTTCCAAGATATTTCTTTATTCTTAGACAACGGATTCCCTTCCGTGATTGGTCATTTCAATGGACACAGAAATTACGTCACCTAAAATTCCGTTTACGGCACATAGTAATGTGGTAATTCAGCTCTGAGTGTGACACTTAAGATTCAGTCCTACACTTCGCTGAAAGTGTGAGTAAGACGCTTGATAACTAACTTTTAAGTGCAGCTTTCAGCGAAGAATTTATTTACTCTTAAGTCAACTCTTAGCAGACTTCTTAGGAGTAATTCTAAGAAGCTTGATAAGTACGGCCCCAGATGTTTTGGGTGGATCTTATGGGGTTCACTGTGACATTTGCTACTCCAACTAATGGCAGAGATGCATGTAATTTAAAGCATAACCATTAGCAAAGAGACAGCTCTTATCTCAAAACACTAATGTTGACGTACCACTATATTTATTATGGGTTTAATTTTGCATTTTTCAACTATTTTAAATACGTTTCAGAGGTCCCACGATAGTTTGTTGCCCACAATGCCCTAAAATGCTATTTGTTAGCCCTATTGGGTACGCACCAGTTTGATTGTGTTTACAATAGCTTTAATGTTGATAAGCTGTGTTTATCCATGCTTGTCTCCGGCAGAGTGTGTGGCTCCAAGAAGCGCTGTTGCGTAATTTGCGCCCTTTATCTACACTGCAACTCTGTACTTACCTAACATAATGGATACAGCAAATTCTACAAGGAAAAATAGGATGTGGACACACATTTTAGCAGCACTAGCATAGCTGTGTGAGCTAAAGAGCTAACATTAACACATGTTTTAACAGCAACACCATGCTAGGCTCGACTATTCACTGGAGAACAGCAAAACAATCAAACTTACAACTCCTACCGTATGCAGCTTTCTGACACATTGGTTTGCACAGCATCAATCTCTATTCTAAGTAGTGTAGCAAAGCCTGTTTTTTATTTAATTGTGAATTGGTCGAGCTTTAATCTGGTCAGAGGCAATATTATATACATGAGCAAGGATCTTTTTCCTTCGTGTCACGTAATCCCGTCTCTCAAAAGTACAATAAATAAGCCTTGATTGTTTTTTTCTCAGGTTTGGAGGTAAAAAGTCAATTTTGCATAATAGGGGACCTTTCATGACAAACACACACACAGACTGAGAAGCTTGCTTTGTCCTCAGGTTCTGCACCACCTCAACCAGGTGGGAGACGATTTTGGTCTGAAATTCTCACGTCGGAAATAATCTCCCCCCGCCCCAGTCCGACCTCTGCGTTGGGACGGAATTAGAGCCGGACGGCTAACCTGACACTTGACTTCTTGGCTCCTCGGTGTCAAAACCGAAGTCCAGAATGTACAAGTGGTTGGACGACAACAGCACACGGGATGTAAAGGAGACGCCAAGTACTTGATGGGGTTCCAACAAAAATCTCTTCACATTCTCTTGTATATATGATTTGTGGTGAAAATTAAAATTGTACGTTCACTGAATGAAAAAAGGCCAGGTAATTTCACTAACTGATATTAGATCTGATATTAGAGCTGGACCAATAATACTTTTTTTTCTAAAATAATTGTTGTAGATGCTGAAGGAGCCATATATAATCTGAATATTTTTTTCATATATATATATATATGTATATATATATATATATATATATATATATATATATATATATATATATATATATATATATATATATATATATATATATATAGTGTATATATGTGTATATATATATATATATATATGTGTATATATATATATATGTGTGTGTATATATATATATTTCTATATGTATATATATATATTTCTATATGTATATATATATATATATAAATGTCTATATGTGTGTGTGTGTATATATATGTTTATATGTATGCATATATGTGTATATATGCATATATATGTCTATACGTGTGTTTTTGTGTGTGTGTGTGTGTGTGTGTGTGTGTGTGTGTGTGTGTATATATATATATATATATGTATATATATAAATGTCTGTGTATGTGTATATATGTATATGTTTATATGTATATATATGTGTTTATATACTGTACATATATATGTCCATATGTGTGTTTGTGTGTATTTGTATGTGTGTGTGTATATATATATATATACAGTACATATATATATATATATATATATATATATATATATATATATATATATATATATATATATATATATATATATATATAATTGTTTTTTATGATATGATGTGATATAACAAACAGCTCTACATATATAATTTTGTTTTTTTAAACATTTTAGCTCAAAGGCAGATTTGCAATTTTTACACACATTTATTGTTGTGGTTTACAGTGTAGAACTGTTTTTTTTATGTTGTTTTTAAAAAATATATATAAATTACTTGTATTTGTTAATTGTGCTAACGTGTCTTATGTTGTGCCTGTCTAATTAATTAAATTATTTTTAACAATGTAATAATTCAGGGGAGTATTTAATATATATTAAGATGATTAAAATACTAAACAAAAAAAATGGGTGGAACAACTAGGTTGAAATATTCACCTTCACTTCCATAAATATGAATATATAAATATAACCACCGCAGTTTACATGCCGCTATGTGACAATGAAGATGAACAGATTAAAATAGGAGTGTGTGTTGTTGAGACGTAACAAATAGGGTTTGGACTTGCAGTGTGCCACTTTTCACTGTGCCACGGTTCCAAGTGACACAGCCAAATGTTGAAAGGCTGCACTTTAGGGCATCTGAAACATTTATATTTGTTCTTTTTCAATATGAGAAAGTTTGCCAAATATTTGTACTATTTTATACTAGCCAAACTTGTCCAATTCTTTAAGTCACATATGTCAACAATAGTTTAATAGTTAAGGGATTATTTAAATTTGAGATCATGATAGGGTTGTGCCACTGCTTTATATGCATTCAGTTGTCTTTTCTAATAAATTATTTTGGCACATATGTAAGTTGTCACCTTTTTGTTTGTTTGTTTTTACGTTCAAATAATATCATCTGAAAGTTACAGCTGCAGATATAGTGCATCCACAAAAGTATTCACATCGCTTCACTTTTTCCACATGTTGTTGTGTTACAGCCTTATTCTAAAATGGAATATTTTCCGGACCATAGGGCGCACCAGATTATAAAAGGCGCACTGCCAATGAATGGTCTATTTTTGGACTTTTTTCATATATTAGGCCCACCGGATTATAGGTCGCATTAAAGGAGTCATATTATTTATTTATTTTTTCTAAATGTAAAACACTTTCTTGTGGTCTACATAACATGTAATGGTGGTTCTTTGGTCAAAATGTTGCATAGTGTTTTTGTTTTACAGATCATCTTCAAGTCGCTTTCTGACAGTCTCTTCCGAATGCGCCGTTTTGTGGGCGGTCTTATTTACGTGGCTCACCTTCGGCAGCGTCTTCTCCCCGTCATCTTTGTTGTAGCAGTGTAGCGTGCAAGGACGGAAGTGGAAGAAGTGTCAAAAGATGGAGCTAACTGTTTTAATGACATTCAGACTTTACTTAAATCAATAACGGGGCAGCATCTCCTCATCCAGAAACAACCACACCCTAAATATGTCCCATGAAAAAACGTCCGACCGGAACTCTAGTAACTAAAGTTGCTTGGGTGAATAATGTAAACTTACTACACCGGTATGTTTTAGCACTTTCATGGCAAGTTCACTGACAGACATAAGTAAGAACTTTACACTACTTTATATTAGAAATGGCAACAGCGGAGGATGAATGTCCCATAACAAGAAGATAGAGAAAAAGAAGATGCTTATCGACTACGACGTCGGCGCCGACGCGTGCAATTTTTCAGGATTTATGCAGATCCCAAATACAAATCAGAAGGTAAGAAAAGTTGCTTTTGCATAATATTGCGAAACAAAACGCCAGATAATGTCTTACATTAAACACACGTCATAATAATACTCGTATGTTGAATCATTTTGATAGATATTTGACCGCCGTGGGTAATGTTCTATATTTTCAATGGAACATTTAAAATGTTGGTGTTGTTTACAAACCCTGTTTCCATATGAGTTGGGAAATTGTGTTAGATGTCAATATAAACGGAATACAATGATTTGCAAATCCTTTTCAACCCATATTCAATTGAATGCACTACAAAGACAATATATTTGATGTTCAAACTCATAAACTTTATTTTTTTGTAAATAATAATTAACTTAGAATTTCATGGCCGCAACACATGCCAAAGTACTTGGGAAAGAGCATGTTCACCACTGTGTTACATGGCCTTTCCTTTTAACAACACTCAGTAAAAGTTTGGGAACTGAGGAGACACATTTTTTAAGCTTCTCAGGTGGAATTCTTTCCCATTCCTGATTATGTACAGCTTAAGTTTTTCAATAGTCCGGGGTCTCCGTTGTGGTATTTTAGGCTTCATAATGCGCCACATATTTTCAATGGGAGACAGGTCTGGACTACAGGCAGGCCAGTCTAGTACCCGCACTCTTGTACTATGAAGCCACGTTGATGTAACACGTGGCTTGGCATTGTCTTGCTGAAATAAGCAGGGGCGTCCATGGTAACGTTGCTTGGATGGCAACATATGTTACTCCAAAACCTGTATGTACCTTTCAGCATTAATGGCGCCTACACAGATGTGTAAGTTACCCATGTCTTGGGCACTAATACACCCCCATACCATCACAGATGCTGGCTTTTCAACTTTGTGCCTGGAACAGTCCGGATGGTTCTTTTCCTCTTTGGTCCGAAGGACACGACGTCCACAGTTTCCAAAAACAATTTGAAATGTCGACTCGTCAGACCACAGAACACGTTTCCACTTTGCATCAGTTCATCTTAGATGAGCTCAGGCCCAGCGAAGCCGGCGGCATTTGTGGGTGTTGTTGATAAATGGCTTTCGCTTTGCATAGTAGAGTTTTAACTTGCACTTACAGATGTAGCGACGAACTGTAGTTACTGACAGTGGTTTTCTGAAGTGTTCCTGAGCCCATGTGGTGATATCCTTTACACACTGATGTCGGTTTTTGATGCAGTACTGCCTGAGGGATTGAAGGTCCATAATATCATCGTTTACGTGCAGTTATTTCTTTGGATTCTCTTAACCTTTTGATGATATTGCGGACCGTAGATGGTGAAATCCCTAAATTCCTTGCAATAGCTGGTTGAGAAATGTTGTTCTTAAACTGTTCAACAATTTGCTCACGCATGTGTTCACAAAGTGGTGACCCTCGCCCCATCCTTGTTTGTAAATTACTGAGTATTTCATGGAAGCTGCTTTTATACCCAATCATGGCACCCACCTGTTCCCAATTTGCCTGTTCACCTGTGGGATGTTCCAAATAAGTGTTTGATGAGCATTTCTCAACTTTCTCAGTCTTTTTTGCCATTTGTGCCAGCTTTTGTGAAACATGTTGCAGGCATCAAATTACAAATGAGCTAATATTTGCAAAAATTAACAAAGTTTTCCAGTTCGAACATTAAATATATTTGCAGTGTATTCAATTGAATATAAGTTATATTTGCAAATCATTGTATTCTGTTTTTATTTACGATTTACACAACATGCCAACTTCACTGGTTTTGGGGTTTGTATAAATGGTGTTATCGTCATTTAAGGGATCAAACAGAGTTTGCGGCTCTAGGTGGGTTTTATTTGGGCGGAAATGGGCTTGAACGGCTCTTTGAATGCTGAAGGTTGCCAACCAATGGAATACATTGATTTTGGCCCTCAACATTATACACACAATACCCCATAATGACAATGTAATTTATGTATTTTAAATTAGCACATTTATCATAGATAAAAACCCAAAAATATATATGTACAAAAGTATTCACAGCCTTTTCTCAATACTTTGTTGATGCACCTTTGGCAGCAATTACACCCTATAGCTGTTTTGAATACGATGCCACAAGCTTGGCACACCTATCTTTGGGCATTTATAATTTTCTCTATCCTGACTAGTCTCCCAGTTCCTGCCGCTGAAAAACATCCCCATAGCATGATGCTACCACCACCACAGTTCACTGTAGGGATGGTATTGGCCTAGTGATGAGCGGTGCCTGGTTTTCTCCAAACATGATGCCTGGCATTCATGCCATAGCGTTCAATCTTTGTCTCATCAGACCAAATAATTTTGTTTCTCATGGTCTGAGAGTCTTTCAAATGCGTTTTGGCAAACTTTTTACTAAAAAAAAGGGGCTTACGTTTGACAACTATATCATACAGACCTGATTGGTGGTTTGCTGCAGAGATTGTTGTCCTTCTGGAAGGTTTTCCTCTCTCCACAGAGGAATGCTGGAGCTCTGACAGAGTGATCGTCGGGTTCTTGGTCACCTCCCTGACTAGACTAAGATGAATGTACAGACAAGCTGGATGAAAACCAACGCTTCCCATCCAACCTGATGGAGCTTGAGAGGTGCTGCAAAGAGGAATGGGCGAAACTGCCCAAAGATAGGTGTGCCAAGCTTGTGGCATCGTATTCAAAAAGACTTGAGGCTGTAATTGCTGGCAAAGGTGCATCAACAAAGTATTGAGCAAAGGCTGTGAATTATTATTGACATATGATTCTTTTATTTTTAATAAATTTGCTCAACTAAAAAAATCTCATTATTATAACAGGGCAGAATTTTGAGGACAAAAATGCATTTATTCCATTTTGGAATAAGGCTGTAACATAAGAAAAGGTGAAGCGCTCCGAGTACTTTCCGGATGCACTGTATTATCTAATAAAATGATCATTTGTTAAGAGCTGCGTTAGAAAGGTGCACTGTGTTCCAAAATACACAAATGTCACACAGAGCTTTCATTCATAGTCAATCATAACCTTTGTGTACACAATAGATCATTTAGCAACGACTTCTTTGACGTGTGATTAAATCCCAACAAACCCGGAGGAGGATGCAGAGTGTTGGGGCTTGTTTTAAAGACCAGCTTGTTCTCTTTGACGCACACAAACTGTGCAACGGTTGCGAAGGTAAGCATGCAGGGTATGCAGCACCTGAGCCAACAGAAACCTAACCTGGCAATTAGTGCAATGAGCTCCAAATTCTCCTGCAATGGGGTAATCATTTGATTAGCACTGGTAGGATTGGACGTGGATGATTAATGTGGGGCTTTTTTTGTTGTTGTTTTATATTTTTACAATGTGTCATGTGGGCTCCAGTCGACACTTGTTTGCTATCACCTCAGGGCTAGTGTGTGTGGTTTTATTTTTTTACAACATATGTATACGATGTGCATATCCTGAACAAGACAAACAGTGTGATATGCAAAAGCTTTTATGAGGTGAAGTTGTAACATATGCATATCTTTGATTATATGCTGCATAATCCCCTCTCTTGGGAAACGAGGCCTCATGGCTCACACTAGATATTCACACTTTGAACACTGCACACCAAATCTGATGTATTTTTGATGTATTCTTTTATGCCAGTCTAAACGCTCCGAAGTGCTTTAAATCGGATCTTTTCGCATCAGATTCAGGCCACATCAGGAGGTAGTCCAAATCCGATTGGAATCAAATTTTTTCAAATGTGACTTCAGTCTAAACGGCAATGCGACCTGAACGCGACCCGAATGCAACTTTTTCGTCCGCTTTGGGCGAGCTATGTCGTTTGTGTGTGAAGGCAAAGATGCAGCCCATCAGCGGAAGTGGATACTTCATCACAACATTCGGTTTCATTTAGCAGTCTTTTGTCGGCGGTCAAATTGTATACATATGGATATATATATATATATATATATATATATATATATATATATATATATATATATATATATATATATATATATATATATATACAGTATATGTACAAACCCCGTTTCCATATGAGTTGGGAAATTGTGTTAGGTGTAAATATAAACGGAATACAATGATTTGCAAATCCTTTTCAATCCATATTCAATTGAATGCACTACAAAGACAAGATATTTGATGTTCAAACTCATAAACTTTATTATTTTTTTGCAAATAATAATTAACTTAGAATTTCATGGCTGCAACACGTGCCAAAGTAGTTGGGAAAGGGCATGTTCACCACTGTGTTACATGGCCTTTCCTTTTAACAACACTCAATAAACGATTGGGAACTGAGGAAACTAATTGTTGAAGCTTTGAAAGTGGAATTCTTTCCCATTCTTGTTTTATGTAGAGCTTCAGTCGTTCAACAGTCCGGGGTCTCCGCTGTCGTATTTTAGGCTTCATAATGCGCCACACATTTTTGATGGGAGACAGGTCTGGACTGCAGGCGGGCCAGGAAAGTACCCGCACTCTTTTTTTACGAAGCCACGCTGTTGTAACACGTGCTGAATGTGGCTTGGCATTGTCTTGCTGAAATAAGCAGGGGCGTCCATTAAAAAGACGGCGCTTAGATGGCAGCATATGTTGTTCCAAAACCTGTATGTACCTTTCAGCATTAATGGCACCTTCACAGATGTGTAAGTTACCCATGCCTTGGGCACTAATGCACCCCCATACCATCACAGATGCTGGCTTTTGAACTTTGCGTCGATAACAGTCTGGATGGTTCGCTTCCCTTTTGGTCCGGATGACATGATGTCGAATATTTCCAAAAACAATTTGAAATGTGGACTCGTCAGACCACAGAACACTTTTCCACTTTGCATGAGTCCATCTTAGATGATCTCGGGCCCAGAGAAGCTGGCGGCGTTTCTGGATGTTGTTGATAAATGGCTTTCGCTTTGCATAGTAGAGCTTTAACTTGCACTTACAGATGTAGCGACCAACTGTATTTAGTGACAGTGGTTTTCTGAAGTGTTCCTGAGCCCATGTGGTGATATCCTTTAGAGATTGATGTCGGTTTTTGATATAGTGTCGTCTGAGGGATCGAACGTCACGGTTATTCAATGTTGGTTTCTGGCCATGCCGCTTACGTGGAGTGATTTCACCAGATTCTCTGAACCTTTTGATGATATTATGGACCGTAGATGTTGAAATCCTTAAATTTCTTGCAATCGCACTTTGAGAAACATGGTTTTTAAACTGTTTGACTATTTGCTCATGCAGTTGTGGACAAAGGGGTGTACCTCGCCCCATCCTTTCTGGTGAAAGACTGAGCATTTTTTGGGAAGCTGTTTTTATACCCAATCATGGCACCCACCTGTTCCCAATTAGCCTGCACACCTGTGGGATGTTCCAAATAAGTGTTTGATTAACATTCCTCAACTTTATCAGTATTTATTGCCACCTTTCCCAACTTCTTTGTCATGTGTTGCTGTTATCAAATTCTAAAGTTAATGATTATTTGAAAAAAAAAAATGTTTATCAGTTTGAACATCAAATATGTTGTCTTTGTAGCATATTCAACTGAATATGGGTTGAAAATGATTTGCAAATCATTGTATTCCGTTTATATTTACATCTAACACAATTTCCCAACTCATATGGAAACGGGGTTTGTATATATATGTATTTATATATGTATATATATATATCTATATATATTTATATATATATATATATATATATATATATATATATATATATATATATATATATATATATATATATATATATATATATATATATATATATATATATATATATATATCTAAGGGGTGTGGGAAAAAATCGAGTCAAATTCAAATCGCGATTCTCACGTTGTGCGATTCAGAATCGATTCTCATTTTTAAAAAATAGATTTTTTTTATTGGATTTTTTTTATTTAAAATTTAAAATTTTTAATTTCAATTTTTTTTTTAAAATTAATCAATCCAACAAAACAATACACAGCAATACCATAACAATGCAATCCAATTCCAAAACCAAACCCGACCCAGCAACACTCAGAACTGCAATAAACAGAGCAATTGAGAGGACACACAAACACGACACAGAACAAACCAAAAGTAATGAAACAAAAATGAATATTATCAACAACAGTATCAATATTAGTTACAATTTCAACATAGCAGTGATTAAAAATCCCTCATTGACATTATCATTAGACATTTATAAAAAATGTTTTAAAAAGAACAATAGTGTCACAGTGGCTTACACTTGCATGTCATCTCATAAGCTTGACAACACACTGTGTCCAATATTTTCACAAAGATAAAATAAGTCATATTTTTGGTTCATTTAATAGTTAAAACAAATGTACATTATTGCAATCAGTTGATAAAACATTGTCCTTTACAATTATAAAAGCTTTTTACAAAAATCTACTACTCTGCTTGCATGTCAGCAGACTGGGGTACATCCTGCTGAAATCCTATGTATTGAATGAATAGAGAATCCTTTTGAATCTTGGCAAAAACCTTAGCCACACGATTATCAAATGTAATAGGACAATTAATTCATACTGACCAAACTGGCTTCATGGAAGGTCGACAATCTTCAGACAATACAAGGAAATTGTTTAATGTTATTTACTATGCTAGAAGTCTCCCTTATCCCACAGCAGTATGTACTGTTGATGTGGAGAAGGCATTCGACCGCATAAACTGGTCATTTATGTTTTGCACATTACGTAAATTTGGATTTGGAGATAATTTTATACAATGGATTAAGATGCTTTATACAAGGCCCATGGCATCAGTCAAAACCAATAATCATATTTCAGAACCTTTTTCGTTAAAAAGAGGAGTAAAACAGGGATGTCCTCTATCTGGATTATTATTTAATTTGGTTATTGAACCCTTAGCTGCAAAAATAATATCCATGTTATAAAAATTGGCTGTCAGTATAATAAGCTATCGATGTATTGTGACGACATAATTCTCTACCTGTCACATGTTAACTCCTCTCTACACTATATCAATAATGTCATCACTGAATATGGCTGTTTATCAGGGTATAAAGTCAATTGGGACAAATGTGAACTATTACCACTTAACACTGCAAGAAATCACAAGTTCAGAACTCCAAAATTGGGTTTGGTTTTGAAATTGTATTGCATTATTATGGTATTGTTGTGTATTGTTTTCATTTAAAAAAAATAAAAATCGTTTTTGAATCAAGAATCGTGTTGAATTGAAAAAAAAATCGATTTTGAATCGAATCGTGACCCCAAGAATCGATTCTGAATCGAATCGTGGGACACCCAAAGATTCCCAGCCCTAATGTGTATATATATATATATATATATATATATATATATATATATATATATATATATATATATATATATACATAAATACACATATACTGTATATATACCTATACATATATACATATACATGTGTGTGTATATTGTGTATATATATATATATATATATATATATATACACACACATATATATATATATATATATATATATGTGTGTGTGTGTGTGTGTGTGTGTATATATATATATATATATATATATATATATATATATATATATATATATATATATATATATATATATATACATACACACATGTATATGTATATATGTATACGTTGTGGCAAATGCAAGAAACACAGCGTTGTTTCTTTGAGGTCTTTATTGTAAGACTGCCAACATAAGAATACACAATAAAACACAATATGCACTTTTATAGTGTGCCCAAGAAGGTACATAAAACCACACCCATTCTGCTGAGTGTGAGCATGGTCCTAGTGCCCCCCCCGAACACCCAGACAGCAAGTTATGGGGAAAAGGAAAACCTGTCAGGGGGCCTCACTCGCCTGCCGTAACGGCTACAATGTCTATCCCGCGAAGCGGGTGTGCCTTGTGGAGCAGAACAAACATCAGGGTCCGGGAGAGACGAAAGACATTCAACCCGAACAGATTTTGGGGGGCGACCTCGGCGGGGGACTTGGCTCTGCAGTATCTCTTCACCTGCAACACAATGCACCGGTTTAAGTCTGTCCAGAGAAACGCATTCCCTGCGCCCGCCCATATCCAGCACAAAGTTTTTAGGCCCGCGTTCCAGCACCCTAAATGGGCCATCGTAAGGCGGTTGGAGGGGCGAACGGTGGGCGTCGTGACGTACGAAGACAAAACGGGCAGATTTAAGCTCCGATGGCACAAACGACTTAGGGAAACAGTGGTGAATCGGGCTGGGAGCCAAGGACCCCCTCGACAAAAAGGGAAACGGTCGCGGGGTACCACCCTCAGGTAAAAATTCCCCCGGAACGCGTAGTGGCTGACCGAACACCAATTCAGCGGGTGCCGCTGCAAGATCCTCTTTAGGGGCTGAGCGCAACCCGAGCATAACCCAAGGTAAACGGTCAATCCAATTGCTATCAACGAGCGCCGCACGCAAAGCCGCCTTAAGCGACCGGTGAAAACGTTCACATAAGCCGTTAGCTTGGGGATGGTAGGCTGTAGTACGGTGCACCTGCACACCCAAGGACTGGGCAAACGCTGACCAAAGCTCCGACACAAACTGGGATCCCCTGTCCGAGGTGATATCAGACGGCGTGCCAAAATGCGCAACCCAGGCTGACAGAAACGCGCGAGAAACGTCTACCGAGGCAGTGGAGGAAAGAGGAACTGCTTCCGGCCATCTGGTGGTACGATCTACCATCGTTAGCAAATGTGTATAACCCTGCGACGGAGGGAGGGGGCCAACTAAGTCTACATGCACGTGGTCAAACCGCCTGACCGGAATCGGAAATGGTTCGAGGGCCGCCTTTGTGTGCCGGTGGACCTTGGCGCGCTGACATGCCACGCATGCGGCTGCCCACTGCCTAACATCCTTCCTAAGGCCAGGCCAAACAAACTTGGCACCAACCAACTTGACGGAAGCCCGAACGCCAGGGTGCGACAGGGAGTGTATTGCGTCAAAAACCCGGCGGCGCCAGTCTACCGGGACAACCGGCCGAGGGCGGCCAGTGGAAACATCGCAGAGGAGGGCGGGACCGCCATCCTGAACTACCACCTCCTCGAGCACTAGCGCTGTACCGTCAGTTTTGAGTGCGCGGATGTCGGGGTCGTCGGGCTGGTCAGCGGCCATTCCCGAAAAATCTAAACCGAGCTGCACGGGACACACGAGTACGCGTGAGAGACAGTCAGCCACAGGGTTGGCCTTACCGGCCACATGCTGAATGTCCGTAGTGAACTCAGAGATGGCCGACAAGTGACGCTGCTGACGGGCTGACCAAGGCTCTGTGACCTTTGACATGGCAAACGTCAGGGGTTTGTGGTCAACAAAAGCCGTGAAGGACCGACCTTCCAACAGAAAACGAAAATGGCGTGTTGCAAGATACAGTGCCAACAACTCTCGGTCAAATACACTGTACTTCCGCTCGTTATCTCGCAGTTTACGACTGAAGAACGCAAGGAGCTGCCATACATTCGCCACCCGCTGCTCCGCGGATTTAGCCCTATGAAAAGCTTGGACTCGCTGAGGAGACCATTCGAGGGAATCGCTTGCCTTTTTGTTCCGTAGGGCACCATAAAGAGGCTGCAGGAGGTGGGCAGCGCGAGGAAGGAACCGATTATAAAAATTAATCATGCCCAAAAATTCCTGCAGAGCTTTGACAGTGGAGGGGCGAGGAAAATCTGCCACCACTTGCACTTTTGAAGGCAAAGGGATCGCACCCAGTGACCTAAAAAACCAATCTCTGACAGCCCAAACTGACATTTAGAAGGATTGACGATCAGGCCGTGCTCGTCAAGACGTGTGAACACCTGTGTTAGGTGTGACTGGTGCTCCTCGGCTGAAGGACTCGCCACCAAAATGTCGTCCAGATAAACAAACACAAAATTGAGGCCGCGCAAAACTGAGTCCATTAATCTCTGAAACGTTTGTGCTGCCCCCTTCAGGCCAAAAGGCATACGCAGGAACTCAAAAAGCCCAAACGGGGTTATTACTGCGGTCTTGGGTACGTCCTCGGCACGCACCGGCACCTGGTGATAACCACGAACTAAGTCTACCTTCGAGAAAATTGCGGCGCCAGCCAGGCGCGCCGAAAAGTCCTGGATGTGCGGAATAGGGTAGCGATCGTGCGTTGTGATGTTGTTAAGGCGGCGAAAATCCCCACAAGGCCGCCAGGAACCGTCTGACTTGGGCACCATGTGCAAGGGCGAGGCCCACGGGCTATTAGAACGCCTAACGATGCCTAAACGCTCCATAGTAGCAAACTCCTATTTAGCAATGTTCGATTAAGCCGCGTCAAGACGGCGCGCGCGCGCAAAAACTGGCGGGCCCACCGTGGGAATGAAATGTTCGACACCGTGCTTAGTGTCCGCGGTGGAAAAAGCGGGAGTGATTAATGACGGAAAATCCGCCAGCAAACGCTGAAAAACGTCACCAGATACCAAATAATTTTCGTGTGTTAACGGTCCAAGTCCCCCCGCCTTACATGTAGAAGTTGAAAAAGACACAGCATCAATCAATCGGCGGTTAGCAACATCAACAAGCAGTCCATTAGCACACAGAAAATCCGCGCCAATAATGGGAACCGTGATGGCGGCGATGATAAAGTCCCACTGGAATTTGCGTCCATGAAAGCACACAGTCACCAACCTGGAGCCGAAAGTGTCGATCGACGAGCCGTTGGCGGCATTCAGCAGCGGCCCGCAGCCACCTGTCACCCTGTCCGCGTCCGTGGCAGGTAACAGGCTGACTTGCGAACCGGAGTCCACCAGGAAACGTCTCCTTGACGACGAGTCAGCGATGAAGAGCAGCTCGCTTGCTTCGCCGGCGCCCACAGCTGCTACTGAACGCTGGCGTTGGAGTTTCCCGGGGCCGTGAAGGAGCATGGAGGGACACACCGTCGAGCTTTGGCGCCAAAACGTTGATGGAAGAAGCACTGGCTCGCTTCGCGCCTTTTCCGGGTAGCGACTCCCGCCGCTACCGCTGGGTCCGCGTTCTCCATCGTCTGCAAGGGGGGCGCTTCTACGCTCTGCACGGCAAACCGTCTGGAAGCCAGAAGCACCCGGTCAGCTTCTTCAGCCAAGCCCCGGTAGTCGCCGGAGGCCAGAGAAGCAGAGTTAGCCAACACCGCACCGGCCGCAGGGGGTAGCTGCCGCAAGAAAAGATGCGGGAAAATGAACCCGCCCTCCTCGGAGCCCAGCAGCGACAGCATACTGTCCATTAGATCCAAGGCGGTGCTATCGCCCAAACCGGGCAGGGAAAGAAGTCTATCTGCCCTCTCAGCGTCAGTTAGAGTAAATCTCCGCTGTGGAGGCGTTTATAAATCTCCGCTGTGGAGGCATTCGCAACAGCTGCATGGCGCGGCGAGTGGTCGCCTCGTCGAGGGCTGTTACGACCAAGTAATACCGGGAGTCGTCGCCGGCGATTCCTCGCAGGTGGAAAAGTGCCTCGATGTGCTGGAACCATGATGCCGGGTCGCTCTGCCAGAACTCCGGAAGCTTTGTCCCCGCGGGGGATGCAGGTTTCTGGAGTTGGGGCGACATGGCCGATGAAGACACAGCTTCCTCTTCTGCGTGAAACATTGTCGGGGTCACCAATGTGGCAAATGCAAGAAACACAGCGTTGTTTCTTTGAGGTCTTTATTGTAAGACTGCCAACATAATGCAACACAATATGCACTTTTATAGTGTGCCCAAGAAGGTACATGAAACCACACCCATTCTGCTGAGTGTGAGCATGGTCCTAGTGCCCGCCACAACGTATATATACAGTATATGTGTATATATATATATATATATATATATATATATATATATATATATATATATATATGTATATATATATATATTTACACATATATATATATATATATATATATATATATATATATATATATATATATATATATATATATATATATATATATATATATTTATACATATATATATATATATATATATATATATATATATATATATATATATATATATACACACACACATATATATATATATATATCAGGGGATTTTATTTCTATAAAATGTTATTATTATAAAATCAGGGGAAACCTGCGAAACAGGTTTGTAGGGATGATACAGCCTCTTGTGTCCTAACGTGTATATGTGTTTACATATGTGTCTATATATATGTATGTGTGTATATATATATGTGTGTAATAATAGGCTATACGTAACATATGAATATATATTTTAATTCCAAAGAAATAGCAATTGTTAACAGACTGGAATTGCTACTGTGGCACATTTGCTTGTATGTTACGTACATTGCGTACGTTGTTTACGTAAGTGAGTTGAACAATAAAGCTAATGTAGATCCACGCTGATATCTGTGTTGCCGCCACATAACAACCATAAAAGACTAGAACCCTCCTAAATATATTGCACTACATACATCGCTTCATACATTACATTTAAAGGCCTACTGAAAGCCACTACTACCGACCACGCAGTCTGATAGTTTATATATCAATGATGAAATCTTAACATTGCAACACATGCCAATACGGCCGGGTTAACTTATAAAGTGACATTTAAAACTTCCCGGGAAATATCCGGCTGAAACATCGCGGTATGACGTATGCGCGTGACGAAGTCCGAGTAACGGAAGTTATGGTACCCCGTAGAATCCTATACAAAAAGCTTTGTTTTCATTTCATAATTCCACAGTATTCTGGACATCTTTTGCAATTTTTTTAATGAACAATGAAGGCTGCAAAGAAGACAGTTGTAGGTGGGATCAGTGTATTAGCAGCGGACTACAGCAACACAACCAGGAGGACTTTGTTGGAGCGCTAACCGCGCTAGCCGCCGACCTCACCTTGACTTCCTACGTCTCCGGGCCGCCAAACGCATCGGGTGAAGTCCTTCGTCTTTCTGCCGATCGCTGGAACGCAGGTGAGCACGGGTGTTGATGAGCAAATGAGGGCTGGCTGACGTAGGTGGAGAGCTAATGTTTTTAGCATAGCTCTGTGCAGTCCGGTTGCTAAGTTAGCTTCAATGGCGTCGTTAGCACAGCATTGTTAACCTTCGCCAGCCTGGAAAGTATTAACCGTGTATTTACATGTCCACGGTTTAATAGTATTGTTGATTTTCTATCTATCCTTCCAGTCAGGGGTTTATTTCTTTTGTTTCTATATGCAGTTAAAGCAAGATGCTATCACGTTAGCTCGTAGCTAAAGCATTTCGCCGATGTATTGTCGTGGAGATAAAAGGCACTGAATGTCCATTTCGCGTTCTCGACTCTCATTTTCAAGAGGGTATAGTATCCGAGGTGGTTTAAAATACAAATCTGTCATCTACAATAGAAAAAGGAGAGTGTGGAATCCAATGAGCCAGCTTGTACTTAAGATACGGTCAGAGCGAAAAAACATACGTCCATCGCTGCCTCTCAAGTCATTCACTGTAACGTTCCTCATCTACGAATCTTTCATCCTCGCTCAAATTAATGGGGTAATCATCACTTTCTCGGTCCGAATCTCTCTCGCTCCATTGTAAACAACGGGGAATTGTGAGGAATCCTAGCTCCTGTGACGTCACGCTACTTCCGGTACAGGCAAGGCTTTTTTTTATCAGCGAGCAAAATTTGCAAACTTTATTGTCGATTTTCTCTACTAAATCCTTTCAGCAAAAATATGGCAATATCGCGAAATGATCAAGTATGACACATAGAATGGATCTGCTATTCCCGTTTAAATAAAAAAAAATCATTTCAGTAGGCCTTTAATTTACTGTCACATACAGTACAGGCCAAAAGTTTGGACACACCTTCTCCTCATTCAATGCGTTTTCTTTATTTTCATGACTGTTTACATTGTAGATTGTCACTGAAGGCATCAAAACTATGAATGAACACATGTGGAGTTATGTACTTAACAAAAAAAAGTAAAATAATTTAAAACATGTTTTATATTCTAGTTTCTTCAAAATAGCCACCCTTTTCTCTGATTACTTTTTCGCACACTCTTGACACAGCCCGAAGAAGCTACGTGGACACACCATCCTCTCCGCTATGTGGGCCCACCACCCGCAGAAGGAACCACTGGGGTCGGGTGCGGTGCCAAGTGGATGGCAGTGAAAGTGGAGGCTCAAGACAGACCAATTCGGGGCAGCAGAGGCTGACTTTTGGGACATGGAACGTCTCTACGCTGGTGGGAAAGGAGCCTGAGCTAGTGCGGGAGGTGGAGTGCTACCTGTTGAATCTGGTGGGGCTTACCTCTACGCATAGCAAGGGCTCTGAAACCACACTCCTGGACAAGGGATGTACTTTGTTCACTTCTGGAGTTGCTCAGGGTATGAGGGCCCAGGCGGGTGTGGGGATACTCAAGAGCCCCCGGCTAAATGCCTGTACGTTGAAGTTCACCCCAGTGGACAAGAGGGTTGTCCCCCTTCGCATTAGGGTTTGAGGGGGGAAAACTGTGATTGTTGTTTGTTGGGTCCTGTATGGGGCGCCGGCAGGGGATTCCATAGTCTTGCTGGGGGACTTTAACGCACACGTGGGCAATGACAGTGATACTTTTACTGGCATGATTGGGAGGAACGGTCTCCCTGATCTGAACCTGAGTGGTGGATTGTTGTTTGACTTCTTTGCTAGTCATGGACTTGCGATAACAAACACCATGTTCAAACATAAGGATGCTCATAGGTGTACCTGGTACCAGAGCACCCTAGGCCAAAGATCAATGATCAATTTTGTAATCGTATCAGCTGATCTGAGGCCTTATGTTTTGGACACTCGGTTAAAGAGAGGGGCTGAACTTTCACCTGATCACCATCTGGTGGTGAGTTGGGTCAGATGGCGGGGGCAACCTCTGGACAGATCAGGCAAACCCAAGTGTGTAGTGCGTGTGAACTGGGAACGTTTGGAGGTGTCCTCTGTCCGGAAGGACTTCAACTCTGCCATCCCTGTGGCGGTTGGGGACATTGAACAGGAATGGGCAATGTTCAAAGCCTCTATTGCTAAAGCTGCAGCTGCAAGCTGTGGCCAGAATGTCTTAGGTGCCTCAAGGGGCGGTAACCCTCGAACACCCTGGTGGACAGCGGTGGTCAGGGAAGCCGTCCGACCGAAGAAGGAGTCCTACCATGGTATGTTATCCCAGGGGATCCCGGAGGCAGTTGCAAGGTACCGACAGGCTCGAAGGGCAGCGGCCGTGGCTGTGGACGAGGCTAAGCAGAGGGTGGGAGCAGTTCGGGGAATCCATGGAGAAGGACTATCAGGCGGCACCAAAGCTGTTTTGGAAGACCATACGGCACCTCAGGAGGGGGAAGCAGGGAACCATCCAAGATGTGTACAGCAGGGATGGGACTCTGCTGACTTCAAGTGATGCTGAGATCATTATCCATGCGTTCGTTACATCTCGTCTCGACTACTGTAACGTTTTATTTTCGGGCCTCCCTATGTCTAGCATTAAAAGATTACAGATGGTACAAAATGCGGCTGCTAGACTTTTGACAAAAACAAGAAAGTTTGATCATATTACGCCTATACTGGCTCACTTGCACTGGCTTCCTGTGCACCTAAGATGCGACTTTAAGGTTTTACTACTTACGTATAAAATACTACACGGTCAAGCTCCTGCCTATCTTGCCGATTGTATTGTACCATATGTCCCGGCAAGAAATCTGCGTTCAAAGAACTCCGGCTTATTAGTGATTCCCAGAGCCCAAAAAAAGTCTGCGGGCTATAGAGTGTTTTCTATTCGGGCTCCAATATTATGGAATGCCCTCCCGGTAAAAGTTAGAGATGCTACCTCAGTAGAAGCATTTAAGTCTCATCTTAAAACTCATTTGTATACTCTAGCCTTTAAATAGACTCCCTTTTTAGACCAGTTGATCTGCCGTTTCTTTTCTTTTCTTTTCTACTCTGCTCCGGGGTGGACCGCTAGCCTGTTCATCGGATGGGGACATCTCTACGCTGCTGACCCGTCTCCACATATGCGGTCCTCTCCAAGGTTTCTCATAGTCATTGACATTGACGTCCCACTGGGGTGAGTTTTCCTTGCCCGTATGTGGGCTCTGTACCGAGGATGTCGTTGTGGCTTGTACAGCCCTTTGAGACACTTGTGATTTAGGGCTATATAAATAAACATTGATTGATTGATTGATTGAAGTCGTAGGGCGTTGGAAAGAGCACTTTGAGGAACTCCTGAACCCAACTACATCAGACACTACCTCCCTGACAGGAGCCAAGCCTGAGGATGATGGGGGATCGACGTCGATCTCTCGGAGTGAAGTCACTGAGGTAGTTAGACAACTCCACAGTGGGAAAGCTCTGGGGGTTGACGAGATCCGTCCAGAAATGCTGAAGGCTCTGGGTGTTGAGGGGCTGTCTTGGTTGATACACCTTTTCAAAATTGCGTGGAAGTCTGGGACAGTGCCAAGGGAGTGGCAGACTGGGGTGGTGGTTCCCCTATTCAAAAAGGGGGACCAGCGGGTGTGTGCTAACTACAGGGGTATCACACTATTCAGCCTCCCTGGGACAGTTTACGCCAAGGTACTGGAAAGGAGGGTCCGGCCGATAGTCAAACCTCAGATTCAAGAGGAGCAATGTGGATTGCGTCCTGGTCGTGGAACAACTGACCAGCTCTTTACTCTTGCGGGAATCCTGGAGAAGGCCTTGGAGTACGCCTATCCAGTCTACATGTGCTTCGTGGATTTGGAGAAGGCGTATGACCGGATCCCCCAGGAGATCCTGTGGGAGGTGCTGAGGGAGTACGGGGTGAGGGGAACCCTGCTGAGGGCCATCCAATCTCTGTACAACCAAAGCAAGAGTTGTGTCCGGGTGCTTGGATGTAAGTCGGATCCGTTTCCAGTGGGGGTTGGTCTGCGCCAGGGCTGAGCTCTGTCACCTATCCTGTTCGTGATTTTCATGGACAGGGTTTGTGGCCATGGCGGAGACGGTATACGTCTCGGGGGGCTAAAGGCTGCGTCACTGCTGTTTGCAGATGATGTGGTCCTGATGGCACCCTCGGTTCGTGACCTTCAGCTCTCACTGGATCGGTTCGCAGCCGAGTGTTCAGCGGCTAGAATGAGGATCAGCATCTGCAAATCTGAGGCCATGGTTCTCAGCAGCACTCCTGTGCATGTGAGTTGCTGAAATGAGACTTTATGACATACTGTATATTCTTTACGAGATGCCAATGTAGCACATGCATGCTATTAGGGGGATTAAATAGTTTAGTAATATGCATATCTGCTGTTTTATGAACTAGAATTGACAGTTTGCATGACCTTTACAAAATGAAAGAGTACAGCATGCTTAGTCATGTGACAAGCATGTTCGGCAAGCTGTAAACTGACATGGTCGAAAAAAATAAATCCATTCCCCCCGCTCCTAAACGATCCACTGTTCTATAGTGGATCACGTTGTTGTCAGAGAATATTCACATCTGGCTCCTATACAGGCCTAAAACAATACAAAACACTTCCACATGACGTCATGTACTGTTTCATACACATGTTGAAGAGGATAGGAGTTTTTTTTCATATTTCCTCATATCTGCTCTCGCTCCTTTTGTGTCACGGTTAGAAAGTTAATAGCGAAAGGTACAGTCTGCAGGGACACTGAAGAATTCTTCCTGCAGAATGACTCAGACCGTCGCACATGTGCGGCGTTCGCACAATAGTCCCTATTGTGATGATGCAGAAAGACAAACTCAAACATGCACAGACCAGCAGCATTTTTGTACGAAGCGCTGTGTGTGTGGGGGGGAGGCACAAGGGGGGGAATGCATATTTGTTTAGGGAGCTGCAGTATAAATCTAGCTTGCTTTTGTCCTGTTTGGTCATGAATGCAACCAAGTTGCAGAAGACACTTTCATACGGAATGCTTGCAAGCTTTACCTGGGTGCTAACTTTCCAATCTGTCAGTTAACGCGATAATAATGTAATACCTCAACATTTCTCGGCTTTTTTGACCCTCGGTCCATTCCATAGCATGGGGAAATGTAATGGCGCTCAGTTACTGTTGAGCCACTAACTCGAAAATAGTGAGCAGAAATGCACAAATAAATGGGGACATTAAGGAAAGGTTCAAAGCCATGGCAAGTCCCTCTCCCGACAAGACTATTTTATCTTCGATTGCCGTGCTGGCGCCAGGGGCGTCACTAGCTTTTAAGGACAGGAGGGGCTTAGCCCCCAGGAGATGCACAGGATGCGAGCGAACGTAGCGCACGAGCACAAAACTTCACAAACGGCTAACAAAGATTTAGAAATTAATCATTGTTATTATTATTATTTCAGTGGGTTTATTTTCAATCTGTGTTCAGTACAACAACAAACATGGGTTTGCACAGTGACATTTTGTTTACAGCATCAACAAGAAACAAGAAACAATTACTTGCATGATCCTTCAAGATACACTGAAACACAATGAAAGTCATGGCATTAGCCTCTATGTTATTCATTCAGAACATAGAGGCTAATGCCACCACTTTCGCTCACAATACAATAATTGTTTGTTCCCAAATATTTTGAAGTTGCACAGATTACATTTTGGGCACATATGTGACTAAAATGGTTGTAAATTCAAGCCCTGGAAATATTACTTAATTACTTTAATTAAAGTAATATCTGGATCGGGATAATTTGGCTTGTATATAATATATTTATATATGTATATATTATGGCAAGCCGTTAAGGAAATTAAATATATATGGAAGTCTGAATATAAACTTTTATATATACTGTAAATAAGAAAGACTTATAGTCCGTCTGCTGATCTGAAAAAGAGCCAAAGCTGTCAAAGAGCTGAGGGACCATCTTCAAAGTACAATGCTGAAACAAATAATGCAAACAATAAAATATAACTTCCAGGGCCTGAGATTAACGTAGTCCCAGACGAAATTAAATGCTCCCCGGGACGATGGCTTTTAACCATTTTTTTTCTTTTTCTTTTTATGTATTTATTCATTTTACATTTTATATTAAATGTCTTGGTTTTTCCACCCTCTGAAAATCCTATGAAATGTTTAACAAGCTATCCTATAATAATACAACAGCTATTAATGTAACAATACAATAAAACAAATATATTTAATTATGTTTTTTTCATTATTTTAACAATAGGCTAATGTATATTACTTTATATAGATTCTACAAGAAACACAAAACTTAAAAAATAAATTATTTACAATTGCAGACACAAGGTTCTTGTTCTGCAGTGCTGTGTGCTAATGTGCTTTGTACACCTGCAGGACCGCAAGCAAGGTCGCAGAAAAAATGCGGACTGGGTTTTGAGTGATGTGGGCATTTTCTATATGAACAAGTGGAATGGATTGGATACCGACGCACTAAAGGGGCTCTCTACCTTATGCTATGAAGTGAGGGGAAACTGAGTGAATAATGACAGGTTATATGATTATTTATTTAAACTCATATTCGGGCCACTTTATAATTAATATGTCGGCATGTATTTGTAAAAAAAAAAAATATATATATATAGATTTTTTTTGGATTTTTTTTTTAACACCAAATTATTTAGGGGGGCTTAAGAACATTTTAGGGGGGCTTGAGCCCCCCTAAAATAGGCCTAACAACGCCAATGGCTGGCGCGTTTTGCCGCTTGCAGAGTGGTAGAGCTTTACTTCCGTGGTTACATTACATTTGAGTGCATTAATAACATGAAATGTAGATTGTTACACTAACTGCTTTAGTGAGATGGAATTAAAGAAAGGCGGTAAGCAGAAAGTCTAGACTCACTCTTATCGGAGACTTTACGTCGTCAAACCAATCAAACACACTTCCTTCCGGCTTCACAATAATAGCGCTGTGCGTCACATCTGGCCTAACTACCGTGACAAAATGAAAAATCGTCTTACATTACGATCATGCTTTGCCAAAGATGTTTTGTAATGTAATCTGTGATATTTCTACCCAATTCAATGTTTTCTGGCAGATTTAAATAGTGTATTTTCTTTTATAACACGTTCTGATTGATAGTCCGCAATTACAAAATGTATCGCAGGCTGAATATTACATTTTGATAATTAATAGAGAAGGTTAAAACAGTGTCATAAAAAGATATGAATACCATTAACTTTAACGGGACGGCGTGGCGAAGTTGGTAGAGTGGCTGTGCCAGCAATCGGAGTGTTGCTGGTTACTGGGGTTCAATTCCCACCTTCTACCTTCCTAGTCACGTCCGTTGTGTCCTTGGGCAAGACACTTCACCCTTTGCCTCTGATGGCTGCTGGTTAGCGCCTTGCTTGGCAGCTCCTGCCATCAGTGTGTGAATGTGTGTGTGAATGGGTAAATGTGGAAATACTGTCAAAGCGCTTTGAGTACCTTGAAGGTAGAAAAGCGCTATACAAGTATAACCCATTTATCATTTATCATTTATAACTTCTACAACATGTAATGTACAGAATGTTAGAAGCATTTATTCAGGTAGAAATATCACAGATTGCATTACGAAACATCTTTGACAATCAAAGTATGATCATAACAATCCATAGTTTGTGTTATTAATGCAAGAAACTGGTATCTAAACATGGTGTAGCTCCTACAGCAGGAATGCAAATTTTGTATTCCTACAAAATACAAAATCTGACAAGACACCAAAGCACTGCAGATAAACTTTTTATTCTCATTAAAAGTGTGTTCATGTCCTTTTTTTTAGCTGTTTAAAAAGGATAGTATTTAAAAACATTTTATTAAAGCAAACTAACTTTCCAGTCATGGTAATAAAAACGGCTGTCTAGCACAGACCTGGGCGAATTAAGGCCCGTTAAACTTTTCAATCCGGCCCGCCAGACATTCCCAAATATTTTTTTTTAGATCTTTAAGATGGAAACTGGAGCTGCCATTATGATGTGCAGTGATGTTTTGAAATGACCGTAAGTCTTGAACTATACAAAGTATTTCAATGGTTGGAATCTGCGCTTTTACATGATATGTTAGTTAGTATGGTAACCTACGTCACAGCAGTTCGGATGAGGCACCCAGCAGTGTGGGTGGGGAGCGTTTCCACAGAGCTTTTCCAGAGCAGCCAGCCTGAAATGCGGGTGTCTGGGACAGACGCGGAAGGAGATTTTGAGAACAAAGTTCTACAGCTTAGATATATATTAAATTGTAGGTGGTGTTTTTTTTTACCCTTCGTGTTCATATTTCGCTGTGTTTGTTGCATTTTTGTTGCGTTTAGCTTGATTGTGAAATATGTCGACTGAGAGGGGGTGTGACGTTCATATGTTGTCAATATTCAGTGTTTTATCATTCATAGTTAATATTGTAAATCCCACATCCTTTTTTTTCATTTACATTCTGGGTGTCTCATTCAGTAAAAGAAATGTAAAATGTAATTCCGTTTTTTTAAGGTGGTCTGTCATAACGTTTTTAGCATTCAATCAGACATTATTGTGAGGTCTTGTATTAGTGTTCCTAAAAATCAGATATACCAGCCCCCAGACACATTTTTTTCTCTAAATTTTGCCCCCCGAGGCAAAATAATTGCCCAGGCCTGGTCTAGGATGCAGTTATTAAAGGCCTACTGAAACCCACTACTACCGACCACACAGTCTGATAGTTTATATATCAATGATGAAATCTTAACATTGCAACACATGCCAATACGACCGGGTTAACTTATAAAGTGCAATTTTAATATTCCCGCCACACTTCCGATTGAAAAAGCCTTCGGAGGATGAGTATGCGCGTGACGTCAATCATTGAACCGGAAGTATTGGTACCCCATTGAATACAATACAAAAAAGCTCTGTTTTCATTTCATAATTCCACAGTATTCTGGACATCTGTATTGGTGAATCTTTTGCAATTTGTTTAATGAACAATGGAGGCTGCAAAGAAGAACGTTGTAGGTGGGATCGGTGTATAGCGGCGGCTGTAGCAACACAACAAGGATTACTCACTTGGATAGCAGACGCGCTAGCCGATGCTAACCGGCCCCCGCACGGATGATCGGGTGAAGTCCTTCGTCGCGCCGTCAATCGCTGGAACGCAGGTGAGCACGGGTGTTGATGAGCTGGGCAGATGAGGGCTGGCTGGCGTAGGTGGAGCGCTAATGTTTTTATCATAGCTCTGTGAGGTCCGGTTGCTAAGTTGCTAAGTTAGCCTTAGCGCCGTTAGCAACAGCATTGTTAAGCTTTGCCAGGCTGAGATCTATTAACCGTGTAGTTACATGTACATGGTTTAATACTATTGTTGATCTTCTGTCTATCCTTCCAGTCAGGGATTTATTTATTTTGTTTCTATCTGTATTTGAGACAGATGCTATCACGTTAGCTCGTAGCTATCACGTTAGCTCATAGCTAATGCTAATGAGCTTCGTCTATGTATTGTCGTGGAGATACAAGTCACTGTTAATGTCCATTTCGGGTTCTCGACTCTCATTTTCAAGAGGATTTAGTATCCGAGGTGGTTTAAAATACAAATCCGTGACCCACAATAGAAAAAGGAGAGAGTGTGGAATCCAATGAGCCAGCTTGTACCTAAGTTACGGTCAGAGCGGAAAAAAATATGTATTTCACTGCATTCTAGTCCGTCACTCTAACGTTCCTCGTCCACGAATCTTTCATCCTCGCTCAAATTAATGGGGTAATGGTCCGAATAGCTCTAGCTGCGTTGAAAACAATAGGAAAATATGAGGGAGTGAACAACTGACAACGTCATCACGCTACTTCCGGTAGGGGCAAGTTTTTTTTTTTATCAGAGACCAAAAGTTGCAAACTTTATCGACGTTGTTCTATACTAAATCCTTTCAGCAAAAATATGGCAATATCGCAAAATGATCAAGTATGACACATAGAATGGATCTGCTATCCCCGTTTAAATAAAAAAAAAAAATTTCAGTAGGCCTTTAAAGCCAAAAAATTATATCAATCTGCGATGAATCACGATTAATTTTGAGTTAACTACATAAACAAACTGCGATTAATCACGATTAAATATTTTAATCTATTGATAGTTTAAACCATTATATATAGCCCTCTTATGGCTTTCAGCCTGTCATCGGCGTAAACTTTGCCCGTACGTGACACACGCATTAGCTTTTCGTGTTGTTAGCCAAATATAGCGATTTGGCTAGCTAATGTTAGCGATCATAGAAAGCATAGTGTGTTGTCCAGTTGTTATATTTTGTTTACTTGCACTTCTGTGTCTCATTTGCAAGTGTGCATTGGGTCCCAAGGGTGTTGCCGTAGTCAGTGAGTTGTATACTGCCTTTACTTAAATGTACCAGTCTTGTTCTTTTTTTAGCCCAGCTAAAATGTTTTCCTATAAGTATTATACTTATTAAACATCACCTGTTTGACTGTAATGATAAATAAATAATAAATGGGTTATACTTGTATAGCGCTTTTCTACCTTCAAGGTACTCAAAGCGCTTTGACAGTATTTCCACATTCACCCATTCACACACACATTCACACACTGATGGCGGGAGCTGCCATGCAAGGCGCTAACCAGCAGCCATCAGGAGCAAGGGTGAAGTGTCTTGCCCAAGGACACAACGGACGTGACTAGGATGGTAGAAGGTGGGGATTGAACCCCAGTAACCAGCAACCCTCCGATTGCTGGCACGGCCACTCTACCAACTTCGCCACGCCGAATATCTTAGTTGTGTATTTGATTGTCCTGTTTGGGGGTGTTGAAATTGCCCTATAAAATCACCAATGCTAACCAGTGGGATCTCTATGGTGAATTCCGATGTTTTTTAACATCGACCTAGAGCATTTGTTTTAATATATCTCTTTAATGTTGGAATGTCACAGCAAAGTTATTTTGTATCTCATGTGAGTCACTTACTTTATTTTAGTGCATGAACTAAAAACTCAACTGCAATCTTTATTGGCAACCTGTTATCCTTCTGCCATGCTAACATGAAGACATGTTGGTTGGAACATATTAGAAAAACATATAATTAATATGTTTACAACAAAACTGAATTGTTGTGGCATTTAATGATGTGCCCTGTGAGCATTGACAATTAGTTGTCTCAACTTTTCTTCAAGATTCTTTGAAAATACTGTGTATTTAAAAAAAATAATAATTAAATCAAAACCATAACGTAAGTGTAAACGTAACTATATCAATGAGCTCCCCAAAAATGCTGACATCGACAATGAAGTACACAACTGAGGGAAGCAAGGGACAATTTAAAGGCCTACTGAAACCCACTACTACCGACCACGCAGTCTGATAGTTTATACATCAATGATGAAATCTTAACAATTGCAACACATGCCAATACGGCCGGGTTAACTTATAAAGTGCAATTTTAAATTCCTCGCTAAACTTCCGGTTGAAAACGTCTATGTATGATGACGTATGCGCGTGACGTCAATCGTTGAAACGGAAGTATTCGGACACCATTGTATCCAATACAAAAAGCTCTGTTTTCATCGCAAAATTCCACAGTATTCTGGACTTCTGTGTTGGTGAATCTTTTGCAATTTGTTTAATGAACAATGAAGACTGCAAAGAAGAAAGCTGTAGGTGGGATCGGTGTATTAGCGGCCGGCTGCAGCAACACAACCAGGAGGACATTGACTTGGATAGCAGATGCGCTATCCGACGCTAGCCGCCGACCGCATCGATGATCGGGTGAATTCCTCTGTCGCTCCGTCGATCGCTGGAACGCAGGTGAGCACGGGTGTTGATGAGCAGATGAGGGCTGGCTGGCGTAGGTGGAGAGCTAATGTTTTTAGCATAGCTCTGTGAGGTCCCGTAGCTAAGTTAGCTTCAATGGCATCGTTAGCAACAGCATTGTTAAGCTTCACCAGGCTGGAAAGCATTAACCGTGTAGTTACAGGTCCATGGTTTATTAGTATTGTTGATTTTCTGTCTATCCTTCCAGTCAGGGGTTTATTTCTTTTGTTTCTATCTGCAGTTAAGCCCGATGCTATCACGTTAGCTCCGCAGCTAAAGTGCTTCGCCGATGTATTGTCGTGGAGATAAAACTCACTGTGAATGTCCATTTCGCGTTCTCGACTCTCATTTTCAAGAGGATATAGTATCAGAGGTGGTTTAAAATACAAATCCACAATAAAAAAAGGAGAAAGTGTGGAATCCAATGAGCCCTTGTACCTAAGTTACGGTCAGAGTGAAAAAAGATACGTCCTGCACTGCACTCTAGTCCTTCACTCTCACGTTCCTCATCCACAAATCTTTCATCCTCGCTCAAATTAATGGGGTAATCGTCGCTTTTTCGGTCCGAATCGCTCTCTCTGCTGGTGTAAACAATGGGGAAATGTGAGGAGCCTTTCAACCTGCGACGTCACGCTACTATCAGCGACCAAAAGTTGCGAACTTTATCGTCGATGTTCTCTACTAAATCCTTTCAGCAAAAATATGGCAATATTGCGAAATGATCAAGTATGACACATAGAATGGATCTGTTATCCCCGTTTAAATTTAAAAAAAATCATTTCAGTAGGCCTTTAAAGCACCAACTGTAAAATCTACTGTATACAGCAAGTTTAAGGGGAACTGTACTTATTTTTTTATTGTTGCCCATCATTCACATTCATTATGAAAGACATTGACGGATGGATTTTTTTTTAATGCATTCTAACTTGCACATAAAAGTCTGCTTACAGCAGAGCTCCTCTATTTCGCCCATAACATCCAGTAAATAACCGCCAAAGATAATCCATTTACATTTTGTGATTGGACTATTAACCAAGAATTAGTGATCTTGTTATTATAAACACTAACGCAGACAAACTATTTATAGCGGCGCCATGATCACTACCGTGTGTGCCTATGTTTACATCATCGAGTAGTCTGCTGTTTCCTTGCTTCCCTGCTGCCTGGTAATTTATTCTAGATCATAAATCATGCATTTCACCTGGAAAGAAGACGTCTGAGTATGTATTCCGACAAGTTGGTACGCTTTGACAGGCATTTAGGACCCGAAACTGGCGATGACGACACGAAAAAGACACTTGGTCCCCCCCCTACCCCCTCACCCCTTTTCTTCGTGAGGATTATGAGTCATTCTTCTCCTAAATGGGAATATATGAACATCCCAGCAGACGGCATCCTAATGACAGCCGACCTTGTACATTAAGTGATCTTTTATGTTTGTTGGCTCTCATAAAGTCTGCAGTGAGTAATAATCAGTGATGAAGAAAAATAAAGCCAACGTTGTGATGCGTTTATGCCTAAAATGATCAAAATACGTAAATATGAAATGTTATTATAAATGTGCCCGTTACTACATTACATATATACTTACATCATGTATATAAAACCAGGTGTTTGGGTGTTTTTAAGGGCTTTATAGGCGGGATTGCGTGTCTCCCATGGGCTCCATTGTAAGCAAACATTTGATCGCATTTATTTAATATTTAGAATGCAAAAAAAATAACATCCATCGTCATGTCTTTGATAGTGATTGTGAACGATTATCTTTTTTTTAATTAATTTGCCTATCATCAATAATCCCTATGTAAGACAAGAACACATGTATTTCCTTTTTGTACATGTTCTAAAAAGTGAAAAGCTGCTAACAAGAGGTGGCTAACAATGCAGGTAATGTAGATACGATTTATTTAGCTTATAACACCCTCTAAAAATATCCTAAAACATCCAACGCCATTTGATATACATGCTACATTCATTATTATACTGTATTTTGGTCATTTTAAGCATTTCTGTAACTTCTTTCCTGGGCGCATTAATTTCACAGAGCGCATAGCAACGAACACTACTTCCGTCAATAAAAACATAGAGATCACGTTCGGTGTTTGCTACCACTAATGGCAGACTTGGTGAGACTCTTGGAGAGTTATCATGTGTCACTGTTGCTAAACGTTTGAAATAAAATAATAAAATAGTGACTTACAAAGTCCACTCTCACTGGGATGCCGACTGATGGGATGGTTGTATCTTTCAGCACTTGTGCTCTCCTTGAGCGGCTAAATTCAGAATAAATCTCGCTCTTGTTTCATTTGTTGAGAGCCTTATGGTATCAAGTTGGTAGCGTGTGGATGTTTAGAGTTGACCAACCTTCCACTACTAAAGGGAGATGCATGATTTATAATTTAGCATTAAAGTATTATTGCTAAAATTAAAGCATCTTAAATCCTTTTTTATTTTATGGCGAGTCGCAACCAACAATATTAACAGCTCAAGCCAGCTAGTAGCTGTCTACTCATTAGTGATCACAGGAGCACTGTGAACAAGGTCATGGACTACAAAAGTAGTTCCTCTGTGTTAGCCCCTACAATAACAATGTCGCTTCGTCATGGCATGTAAATGAAGCGTTTTAAGATGTTGTTTTAGACCGCTTTATACAGTAGGTGGAAAAGATAAATCTGCATTAACTGCATTGTTAGCTGCCAAGTTCTAGCAGATTTTCAATCTTTATAACACAGAAAACGGAAAGATGTGTTCCTGTCTCACATAGTGATTGTAGTAATGTATTAATGGAGGACGAGAAGAATTCTAAGTTATCTTTTCTCAAACATATCAAGGAACTGAACAAACATAATTTTGACTACAAAGATGCAAAACTCATGAGCAGCTTGAAGTCATCAAAAATCAACAAGACCAACCCTCTATTGATAATATGGATTATTTTCAACCATATTAAGCAACACATTTTATTCATTGAGCACCACCAATATGTTATGGCTTTGTTTATATTCAGAAATGACTGGGCGATTTGACAAATAAAAGTACAATTTATAATATTATTATTTTGAGTAGGCTATTAGTGAAAAAACAACTGGTAGATGGTCAATCCATCCATTGGTAGATGGTCAATCCATCCATTTTCTACCGCTTGTCCTTTCACCATTATCTAAATGAGCACCATCCCTCCTCCTATGTTGTTTACTAACTTACCCAACCTGAGACACATTTTTCCAGTAGTTTAGTCACGATGTGAGTGACAGAAAGAAAAGCTCTGACTCGCTTGGGAAGAATGCATCCTACTTAAAGCTTAAAGCAGGGGTGTCAAACTCAAATACAGAGTGGGCCAAAATGTAAAACTGAACAAAGCCGCGGGCCAAGGTTGAACAAATTAACCTTTAACGTACTCTACGAGCTATCGTCACGTCCGCTTTTCATCCATTCTAACATCGTTCAGACCCAGTCACAAGATATGTGCGGCTTCTGTACGCACACACGAGTGAATGCAACGCATACTTCATCAACAGCGATACAGGTTACACTGAGGGTGCCAGTATAAAAAACTTTAACACTGTTAGAAATATACGCCACACTGTAAATCCACACCAAACAAGAATGACAAACACATTTCGGGAGAACATCCGCACCGTAACACAACATAAACACAACAGAACAAATACGCAGAATCCTTTGCAGCACTGACTCTTCCGGGACGCTACAAAATACAACCCCGCTACCACCAAACCTCCCCCCCCACACACACACACCTTGTAGCGTCCCGGAAGAGTTAGTGCTGCAAAGGGTTCTGGTTTGGTGTGGATACACAGTGTGGCGTATATTTCTAACAGTGTTAAAGTTTTTTATTCGGCTACCCTCAGTGTAACCTGTATCGCTGTTGATGAAGTATGCGTTGCATTCTAATGTATGTGCGTGCAGAAGTCGCACATGCTATGTGACTGGGCCAGCACTTGTTTGGCTGACTGGCTGGCGTTTGGACTCCCGGGAGGATCGGCGGGCCAGCTTTAGTGTTAATTTGATATCGCCTCAAGGGCCATGTGAAATTACACGGTGGGCCAAATTTTGCCCGTGGGCCAGAGTTTGACACCCATGGCTTAAAGCCTCACTTAAGAACTTTCAGTTTTGGTTGATTTTGTCGGTGCCAGTGGCCCAAAGCAGTAGTGTTTTGCCAGAAGGAAGACCAAATTTCCCATGAGGACTACTAGCGCATATAGCGTCAAACTGACAGGATAATACTACATTGATTCAGTATGACTGATCTTTCCACAGTAAGAACCTACATATTTTACTCAAACTTTATTTGCAGTCATCGCAAATAAGTTTTTATTTGCTAGCGTGGGTCATTCTCCCAGGATGCAGACGTTAACTCCGGAGGCGGGAACCCCGGAGGCAAGGTGCAGGTAAGACAGTGATTTATTCTCATAAATTGTTTGTTCTTTATACAGTACTTTTGAGTTTGTTGGGTGGCTGGTCGTGTCAGTGGTGAACTGCGAACTATCAAGCTGGTGGCTATTTATTGCTACCATGCAAATTTGTAATAGCTAACATTAGCATTAGCATTTTGATTTGAGCATCGGAAGTCACTTAGTAGTTTAGCAGGAACGCCCTCCTCAAAGTTGCTTAGTGCCAGGGAAAGCGCTACAAAGCCCAAAATTTTGAAAGAGCCACATTGGACTGAAAATACAAAAGAAAAAAAATCTGTCTGGAGCCGCAAAAAATAAGTGTCTATAAGTGTTATAATGAAGACAACACATTATGTAAGTGTCTAGCCTACAATCAAATGACTATGTGCTCAGTCAATATTACATACAGATAATGTGTCATGAGACATGCACATACTGTATAAATCAAATTAAGAGGACCTAAAGGATATTAAATGAGCTCAAATATACCTACACACGAGGCATAATGATGCAATATGTACAATCAGCTGGCCTAAATAGCATGTTAGCATCGATTAGCTTGCAGTCATGCAGTGACCAAATATGCCTGAGTAGCTCTCCAACAAGTCAATAACATCAACAAAGCTCACCTGTGTGCTTTCACGCACAACTTTAAAAATTTGGTGGACAAAATGAGACAAAAAAGGAGTGGCATAAAGCAAGTCTTAGAAAGTCGGAGAAAGTTGCAAACGTAAACAAACTACAGTGAGTTCACGGACCGGCAAAATTAGTAGGACAAAACAGCGCTCGCCATAATAGTCTCTAATCACTGAAGCATGTGTTATAGAAACAGTGTGATTTCTAAAAATTAAGGAGGTGTGTGTCATGTTTGTCGTCCTACAGAAACCATTAGGGGTGTGGAAAAAAATCGATTCGAATTCGAATCACGATTCTCACGTTGTGCGATTCAGAATCGATTCTCATTTTTAAAAAATCAATTTTTATTTTTATTTTTTTAATTTTTTTTATTTATTTTTATTTCTCATTATTTATTTTTTTTAGATTAATTAATCCAACAAAACAATACACAGCAATACCATAACAATGCAATCCAATTCCAAAACCAAACCCGACCCAGCAACACTCAGAACTGCAATAAACAGAGCAATTGAGAGGAGACACAAACACGACACAGAACAAACCAAAAGTAGTGAAACAAAAATGAATATTATCAACAACAGTATCAATATTAGTTACAATTTCAACATAGCAGTGATTAGGAATCCCTCTGACATTATCATTAGACATTTATAAAAAAAAATAAAAAAAGAACAATAGTGTCACAGTGGCTTACACTTGCATCGCATCTCATAAGCTTGACAACACACTGTGTCCAATATTTTCACAAAGATAAAATAAGTCATATTTTTGGTTCATTTAATAGTTAAAACAAATTTACATTATTGCATTTAGTTGATAAAACATTGTCCTTTACAATTATAAAAGCTTTTTACAAAAATCTACTATGCTTGCATGTCAGCAGACTGGGGTACATCCTGCTGAAATCCTATGTATTGAATGAATAGAGAATCCTTTTGAATCAGGAAAAAACCGTTTTTGAATCGTAGATCGTGTTGAATTGAAATAAAATCGATTTTGAATCGAATCGTGACCCCAAGAATCGATATTGAATCGAATCGTGGGACACCCAAAGATTCACAGCCCTAGAAACCATATTAAAACAAACAAAAAAATGTTTTCTTCATCTTTTTCCATTTTCATACAATTTTTAAAACATTTTTTAAAAAGCTCTAGAGAGCCACAAGGCTGGCGCGGGCAGCCGACCCCCGCCCTAAGGCCATGATAGAGGTGCCATTCAACTATTTGTAAGTCAATGTATTATCCCAAAAGTTATGAAAATATTTTATGAAGGTTGAAAATGTCCTTAGAGCTACTTTAAATTGTAAATGTCATGTGACAAAGCTGACGTCTACTGTTCAATCACAGATTGTTTTGTTCTGGTGTGGAATAGGACCATTTTGTCGTTGTCCGAATGCTTCTGGATCAAAGTGCATTGTCCTGTGACTGCAATAACACAAGATGACTCCCAAGTTAAGTTAAGTTAAAGACTAGCCTTCGGTAACCGTCCAGGTGGCAAATGGTCTTGAGTGACATTCGAAACATCTGTGCAGCCAGACATGGAGTGGCGAGGCCCCAGAGAGCAGGCTGCACCAGCAGCCCTCGTTTGAACTGCATGACCAAATAGGCTGCACTTATTGGAATGGCATGTAGATGCTATTCTGAAAGGGGGATCCTCTTCAACGCTTTGATGTCCACCACTGTGTCCAAAGCAACCAAAGTCTTCCTCTTTTGCTCTCTGTTTTCCATTTGGAGGGCGATCTTGCAATTGTGGCAAGTGATTTTTGAAGTGAAACAGACAAAGTCAAAAAACCTTCATGGTTTAGACATCTCTGCTGCGTCTGGCCTAAACAGACAAGTACAGTTTGGGAAGCTACCTTAACTATCTGTTCATTATAAATGCAAGCATCCTATTGATATTGGATGCTTTAATTTATACATTTTAATATAATACATGTAGGTCTGATAAGTGTTTAAGGTTGCAAAATGATCTACAATTTGTCAACCCTTTACAACAGGGGTGTCCAAACTTTTTCCACTGAGGGCCAAACACGGAAAAATTAAAGCATGCGGGGGCCATTTTGATGTTTTTAACAAAATATATGGATTTGTTATTATTTTTTTACCTTTAGGGCTCCCGGGAACCATAAAGGGTCTAAGTCATTAAAATGTTAAAAACAAATCAGATTACTTTTTAATTTTTTTTTTTAACGCTTACAGTAAATCTCTACAGTATATCAACTTCAGGTTGATATAAAGTTTAAAAAAACCAAAAAGGTTTTATGCCTTTTTTGTCAAAGGCAACTTTGTTTTTTACAATAAAACTGAAATATGCAGTATTTCCCCCACTGCCCAAAACATTCAGAAAGCAATGTTTGATGTGAAGTAATGACGGATCAATAATGCAAGACACCATTGATTTTAATTCATTATTATTTTTGAGTAATCACAGTGAAAAGATAAATAAAATCCCATTAAATATATTTCGGATCCAAAAGGTGCCCCACTCATAAAGTGATACATTTTTATTATTTTTTAACTTCCAACACTTAAGTTACGAGATGAACTTCAGATATATCTGTCGATTTTACGTTTGAATTATTATTTTGTTTGTTTTTATGCTCTTTTGTCAAAGAAAACATTGATGTTTTTGTATGGCAACCGCACAATATATGCAATATTTACCACATTAAACATTTTAAAGTGAAATGTTTGAAATAATTGGAGCCTTGAATAGGTCAATAATTTTTGAGCAATGGCAAAAAAATTAAAATAAAGATAGACTAAAGAAAAAAAAACAGCCTGCATGGCAGCTTTGTGTCAACATTGCAACTGTTTCTAGCTAGATTTCACCTCATTCCACTTTTTTTTATGTTTTTATTTTTATTTTTGCAATAGCATTTCCAGAATGTGTGGCGGGCCGGTAAACAATTAGCTGCGGGCCACAAATGGCCCCCGGGCCGCACTTTGGACACCCCTGCTTTAAAAGTACCGTATTTTCCGGACCATAGGACGCACCGGATTATAAGGCGCATTAAAGGAGTCATATTGTTATTATTTTTTCTAAATTGAAAACACTTCCTTGTGGTCTACATAACATGTAATGGTGTTTTTTTGGTCAAAATGTTGCATAGATTCTGTTTTGCAGATCTTCAAGCAGCTTTCTGTCGCTTCAGGATGCGCCGTTTTGTGGGCGGTCTTATTTACATGGCTGACCTTCGGCAGCGTCTTCTCCCCGTCATCTTTGTTGTAGCGTGCAAGGACGGGAGTGGAAGAAGTGTCAAAAGCTGGAGCTAACTGTTTTAATGACATTCAGACTTTACTTAAATCAATAACATAGCAGCATCTCCTCATCCGCCAGAAATGTGTCCCGTGAAAAACCGTCCGACCGGAACTCTCTAATAACTAAAGTTACTTGGGTAAATAATGTATACTCACTACACCGGTATGTTTTAGCGCTTTCATGGCAGATATAAGTAATAACTTTACACTACTTTTTTATTAGAAATGGCAACAGCGGAGGATAAATGTCACATAACAAGAAGATAGAGAAAAAGAAGAAGGTTATCGACTGCAGTGTCTTCACGGACTACAAAGGGGGACGCGCAGAATTTTTCAGGACTTATGCAGATCCCAAATACAGATCAGCAGGTACCAGAAGGTAAGAAAAGTTGCTTTTGCATAATATTGCAAAACAAAACGACAGATAATATGTCTTACCTTATACACACACCATAATAATACTTGTATGTTGAAGCCCAGTACAATCCATCAAGCGGTGCGGCTTCATAGCTTACCAAAGACGTACTAAATGGTAAATGGTAAATGGGTTATACTTGTATAGCACTTTTCTCCCTTCAAGGTACTCAAAGCGCTTTGACACTATTTCCACATTCACCCATTCACACACACATTCACACACTGATGGCGGGAGCTGCCGTGCAAGGCCCTAACCACGACCCATCAGGAGCAAGGGTGAAGTGTCTTGCTCAAGGACACAACGGACGTGACGAAGTTGGTAGAGGGTGGGGATTGAACCAGGAACCCTCAGGTTGCTGGCACGGCCACTCTCCCAACCGCGACACGCCTCCCCTAAAACACTAAAACTACTAAAACATGTTGATGGACTTTTGAGCGCTGTGTGTAATGTTCTATATTTTCAATGGTGTTGTTTACTTGAGTCTTATTGCAGTCTACACATATCTCTTATGTTTGACTGCCATCTACTGGTCACACTTATCATTTCACCATGTACCAAATATAATAGCCTCAAAGTCGGTGAGCAAAACCAGAATTATTTCGTACATTAGGCGCACACGGTTTATAAGGCGCACTGTCGAGTTTTGAGGGAAAACAAAGGGTTTTAAGTGCGCCTTATAGTCCGTAAAATTAGGTACATTGGTACATGACTTTTCATACACCCCACTTTGCGTAGAATTCGATTTTTTTAAACCTTTTCTCCAGTTTTTGCTTAAATCTTGTATGGTTCTCCCGAAACCAGAAATTCAGTAGCCGATACGAATACCTATGAATTTCCATGATCCTCGATACTCATTAGATCAATACCACAATGACACAAAACTATAGTCATTTTGAATGGCAACTCTCTGGCTTTAAAAAACACTTAAAATAAATCAAGAAAATATATTGTGGTAGTCAATACCAGATTTCTTTTTAGATCAAGCAGAGTGAAAACTATGGAATCACTCAATTCTGAGGAAGAAAATATGGAACCATGAAAAATAAACAATCAAAAAACAATGCAACACACCACTAGTACTTTGTTGCACCACCTCTGGCTTTTATACCAGCTTGCAGTCTCTGAGGCATGGAATTAACCAGTGACAAACAGTACTCTTCATCAATCTCGATCCAACTTTCTCTGATTGCTGTTATCAGACCAGCTTTGCAGGTTGGAGTCTTGTCATGGACCATTTTCTACTTTTTCAGGCCAATTGACCTTATGTATCTTTCTTCAAGCAACGTTTTTACAGTTTTTGCTCTATGGAAAGATGCATTATCATCTTGAAAAATTATGTCATAATCCCCAAACATCCTTTCAATTGATAGAATAAGAAATGTGTCCAAAATGTCAATGTAAACTTGTGAATTTATTGAAAATGTAATGGCAGTCATCTCCCCATTGTCATTACCTGTCATACAGCCCCATATCGTCAATGACTGTGGAAATGTTGACGTTTTCTCCATTTGTATTTTGTTCATTTAAAGTACCAGTAGAGTGGAAAAATAAGTAGACTTTTTGTGCTTATTTGTCTTTCATTGTATCCATTAAACCATACCCAATTATAGTTACATTACGCAAAGAATGTGAAAATGATGTCTAAAAATAACAAACGGCCACAAATGATGTCGGCCATTTTGAGTATTACGCTCCAAACATCTTTGGCAATTTCCGTAGATTCTACATCAGTGTAGTGACGCTTCTGCACTCTGACCATACTATTAGATCAGTCATAGTGGAAATATGCAAAAATTGGAAAGAGATGTGCTGTTTATCGTTCACAATCCTTATGTAAGACAAGAACACATATGCTTGGCTTTTTCCATGCATTCCAAATCGTTAGTAAATAGCTAACAATTGAGTCATCAGACGGAGGTACCTCTCCTGCGCTCATTATACTCTCGAAAAACCTCCAGAAAGCACCAACAATACTCCATTTACATGTCGTGAACTGAAAATTAACCAAATAAGAGTGATATTGTTATTATAAGCGCCAACGCAGACAGACTATTTTAGCAGCGCATCGATAGCAGTGAGCTAATGCTAGCTTCCGCTGCTATTGTTGACACACACTTTCTCTTTCTATGCCACATCAATGTAGAATGCGCTCCCAGCAGGTATAAAAGAAAGGGCATCTCTATCCTCCTTTAAAACCGTAATAAAAGTTCACCTCCAGGCAGCTACAACCCTAAACTAACACCCTCCCCGGATTGCTAATAATCAAATGTAAACAATCAAATGCAGATACTTTTTCTTATGCCTTCTGATCTCTCTCTCTCTCTCTCTCTCTCTCTCTCTCTCTCTCTCTCTCTCTCTCTCTCTCTCTCTCTCTCTCTCTCTCTCTCTCTCTCTCTCTCTATCTCGCTCTATGTCCACTACTTGCTGTCCATATCCTACCCCCCCCCCCCCCCTCCACACCCCTGATTGTAAATACGGTAAATAATTCAATGGGACTATCTTGTGTGATGACTGTATTATGATGATAGTATATATCTGATAGTATATATCTGTATCATGAATCAATTTAAGTGGACCCCAACTTAAACAAGTTGAAAAACTTATTCGGGTGTTACCATTTAGTGGTCAATTGTACGGAATATGTACTTCACTGTGCAACCTACTAATAAAAGTCTCAATCAATCAATCAATCAAAACACTGTAAGCCGGCGGATATTTTTGCTCTGTCTCAAACTTGCTCAAAGCAAATTCTAGATTATAATTTATGCATCTCTCACCTGGTAGTAGACAAATGTGGCCATGGACTGAGAGGTTGGTCGATTTTGACATCCCCCCAAGATGGCGAATAAGACACAAAAAGATGCAAGTTGCGGCAACATTTTTTTAACCCTTTGTAAGGATTGCTATTTTATCTTCATCCAAACAGGATTATGTGAGCGTCTCGTCAGTCGGCATACCAGCGAGAGTGGAAATATTATAGTAAGTTTTTGTTTTGGTTTAAAATGGTTAGTTTGTTTGTTTAGCACCTAGCAATGCTTCTGATGTCATAGTGTTTCAATAAAGTTGCATCCGTTTAGCGCTCGGCTTCTAAAACTTGTTGGTCATCCTCTGTGTTCGGGCTCAAAAATATAAGGTTCTGGATCATAATTTTTTCCAGAATAATCATTGTTGCTCTCATAAAGTCTTCCTGATTAGCATTGTTATTGATGTGGAAGGGATCTGTAGTTTCTAGTGTGACGTCACGAAAACTCTCAAAATGGCTCGGGAATCTCTGTGAGGTTGATACAATTTTGATCATAACTATTTATTCGCAAACTCTAAACTTTTGGTGCCATAAATCAGATATATGTGACAATAGCTTCAATGTAGAAGCAACTTGTTTTTCCACACTACTGGTACTTTAGAGGACAATGTACAGTTACATTAAAAAGATGGCTGCACCAGATTTAGCACCATGCTAATTTACATCCGTGGTCCTTTTAAGACACATTTAGCACCCACAATTAAAATGAAACAACAAGAATAAAAATACATAACGAGATTAAATTTTCACAATAAAAAGCAATTACAAATACAAGTGAAATATACATACACAAAGTGCTCGTTACAAATCTGTGTGGAATGTTCTCAAGTTACAGTATTTTAGCAGCATCATGTAAAGTGTGGAAGCAAATAAAGTGCAACAGTTTTTATCAAAATCCATACAACACATCAAGTCACGGCCCAGGCGCACCCTAGTGCGCATTCATCTGTGCGTTGCGCTGGGCGCACCTCCAAGAACGCACCGGCGCGCGCCACTCCGGCTACAGCAAGCGGCTGCACTCAATCGCCAATCAGCAATCTACACACCTGTCGCTGACGAGCTCTCCTGCCTTCTTAAGCCAGCGCAACCTGCTATCCTGTGCCAGAACGTAGCGATCTGTTCCCGTACAGTAAACCGACAAACCCTACCTCTATGCACTCTCTCTCTCTCTCTCTCTCTCTCTCTCTCTCTCTCTCTCTGTCTGTTTTCTTCCCCTCCGTGTTCATTTGTCTCGTATTTTCCTTGTCGTCATCCAGCAGCATTCCTCCGTTCTCGCGTCACGAGCTGTGTGTCTCGTCTCCCCGTATTCCCTCTGGTTTTTCTTTGGCTGCTACTTGGATCTCGCCCTCCCACCTGGACACGGACCTTTGACGCCTCTCTGTTGCCCCCGACTTCCTGCCTGTTCTCTTGCCCCTCTTGGACTTCCGCCTCTCGCTCAACACTACCGGTAACACTCAACAGTGTAATTTCCACACATAGTCGCACACATACAGTACATCGTTTGGATTAATTACACGCCTCATTTCCCTTGTGTTATATAGTAAATATAGAGTTAAAGACATCCCCGCTGTCTGTGCCGTCTTCTTCCCCTGTACACACGTAACACATCATACAGTGTGGTAGTCATCTGATGGTACTTTCAAGGGTATCTTTTAATAGACATACCTCATTGGTACTGCACATGCAGACAAGATGGCTTTATTGCACTCTTAGTCTGACGTTACCCGCGATAATATCATCTGATGGCCAAACACCCGTCTGGTACTATTAGTGTGAGCAGGACTGGTGGTCTAAAAGCCAGTCTTTGACTGCCCGTGAGAAGCTGTAAAAAAGTCTGTGTGTTGTTTTTTAGATTGTCTGGGAGCCCATTCCATTCTTTGATGGCTTTGTAGGAAGAGGCTGATTGAGAGAAGGCAGACTTTCTTTTTGGAACTTTATAGTCACCCCTAGATACAGACATTAGCACTATGCTTGTTAATTGAGAGCATAGCTGTACATTTAATTTAGGAAGAGTGGGGCAGCATCATTAAGGATCTTATGTACCAGGCGGATATTGGAGCGCCTGATCAAGTTTTCAAAGCTGAGTACCACAGTCTGGTGGTTCCATATTGTTTTTTCAGGGGTTAGACTTGGACTTAGACTTAGACTTCCTTTATTGTCATTCAAATTGGAACTTTACAGTACAGATAAGAACAACATTTTGTTGCATTAGCTCGTTGTAGTGCAGGATAAAAGAGCAATAAGGTGCAGATATAAATAGATTTACTGTGCAGTTAAATATATTGCACTTTTGCATATGCATCCGCGTTTATGGATGTATGTTATATTGTCTTTATAGTCCAGCGAGTTAATCTGTTTTTTGGGGGAATTGAGGGAATTATTATGATGCGTTCAAGAGTCTTATGGCCTGAGAGATGGAGCTGTTACAGAACCTGGAGGTTCTGCTACAAAAGCTGCGGAACCTCTTTCCAGAGTCCAGCAGTGAAAACAGTCCTTGGTGGGGGTGGGAGGAGTCTCTACTGATTTTCTGAGCTCTGGTCAGGCAGCGGCTTTTTGTATTTTGTTGTATATAAAACAAACAATGTTGATCTAAATGTGATGGTAGCGTGACGTCATCATGTCATTTGTAACAAAATAGACTGATAAAATGGCTAAAACATATATTTAAAGACAAATCTTTGTTTCTATTTGTTTTTAGTATCAACATTTCAGCTTTCTTTTAATGACATTTTACATTTTTGCTCTATTCTTCCATTTTCAGTTTTTTGTTTTTTTCCTTCCTACAATGTGTCACAGGCCCATAAAAAAGAGCTGCGTTCAGCAATTTGCCCCCAGGCAACACTTTGTCTACAGATGAAATAAGTTAACCAGTGTGTGTTTACTTTAGGTAAAGGTTACATCTCGCGCTTCTGGAGGTTTTGTGCTAATGCAAACTCCCTGGGCTTGTGGTGGCGGATCTCCACTCGCACTCGTGCGGCAAATATCTTTGTGACCGCTTGTATTTGTGTTCCGAATAAATTAACGATGCAAGATAATCCTCTCTTTCACTTGCAACAAAGTATCTTAAGTGCTTCACAGATCATTTCTGCCACGTCTTAGTCAGAGCCGGCCCAAGGCATAAGCGTACTAAGCGCTTGCTTAGGGCCCCGCGGCCACCAGGGGGCCCCCAAAAGCAATAAACAAAAAATTCTTATTTTTTATTTTTTGCATGTACGAGTCTGAGTCAGACTCGTACATGGCAGTCATTAGTATTAATAACAAAGTCGGCCATCAGATTTCTTACAGCGATGTCATAAATGACTTTGCCTCCAGAAAAGCCAGGAAGCACAGGTTTTAAGGAGTGGGTGGAGTGGTGTGGGTGGTGAAGAACAGAGGAACAAAACTGTGATGTGATGGTCAAATGTGTGAATTAAGGACCTTAATTTAAGGTAGTTTATTTTGATTTTTTCCCCAAAAATTTTTTGCACATCGTTATGTACATTTACATAGTTTTAATATGTAGTAACTTTATATTTGTTTATAAACCGTTATGTTACCTTGTTTCTGGTAACTCTGTTCATTAATATTATTTAAGTATTTGCTTGATATTTAATTTAATTATGTTGTTTTTTGTACAATTGAATTTGTTCCTTTTTATATATATTTAAGTGATTTTATTGTTGCACTTTATTGTTTTTCTTGCACTACGAATTATTTTTGCACATTGCTGTTTTAAGTTTTTGTTACCTAAAATAATAAAGTGAATCAGAATCAGCTTTATTGTCCAGTTATGTTTAACACACATTGAATTTAACTTCAGTAGACTGCGCTCTCTTTGTACAAAGTAAACATTAAATATGAACAATTAACTAAAAATATAAACTAGTAATTAAAGACTAATATGTACAAGACTGATGAGACAAGATGACACTTTTACTGTAAATACAAAGCTTTATCACTTGGACTGTTCAACCCCAGGCCACTCTTGGAGCTGAATGTTTTCTACATTTTAAGATTAGGAACCATATGTGGCACTCTGGACATCATTCGTTCATTCATTGGTATTATTTATGTTCTTAACTGAGCCATATCTTTATAAATGACATGTCATTTGTAAAGACATGCCAGGCTGACAATAGGATAATGTAAACAACACTGCCAGAGCCGCAATGAGTTTATAGTAGGTGTGTAAATGATCAACAATCAATATTATTGGCAGAAATAGAGGGCCCCAAAATCAAATTTTGCTTAGGGCCCCATGGAGGCTTGGGCCGGCACTGGTCTTAGTCTCCGGCAAACCAGGCGCATATGAGGTGTTGAGAAGCGGGGTAATGTCACACCACAGGCAGCACGGTGGCAGAGGGGTTAGTGCGTCTGCCTCACAATACGAAGGTCCTGAGTAGTCGTGAGTTCAATCCCGGGCTCGGGATCTTTCTGTGTGGAGTTTGCATGTCCTCCCCATGACTGCGTGGGTTCCCTCCGGGTACTCCAGGTTCCTCCCACCTCCAAAGACATGCACCTGGGGATAGGTTGATTGGCAACACTAAATTGGCCCTAGTGTGTGAATGTGAGTGTGAATGTTGTCTGTCTATCTGTGTTGGCCCTGCGATGAGGTGGCGACTTGTCCAGGGTGTACCCCGCCTTCCGCCCGATTGTAGCTGAGATAGGCACCAGCACCCCCCCGCGACCCCGAAGGGAATAAGCGGTAGAAAATGGATGGATGGGCATTCTTCTGTAGCGCAAGAATTGATGTGGCTCGCCAGGGAACAAGTTTTGTGCGGTATGCAATACTAAAAAGCAGGTAGAGTATTGAAGGATTTTTAGCATTTTGGTGTCCATTTTTATGGTGGTACTTGAATTTTTTTCTGAGGTGGGACCTGCTGAAAAAAGTTTGAGAACCACTGCTCTAGTGAAACACTAAACATCATGTAGCAGTAGTGCTAAGTAAGAAAATAACATAACACAATCACTTACTGTACAATGTCTCACAGGGATGCCAACTAATGAGATGTTTAAATCTTTGAGCACAGGACTTGTCTTCCCCTTTTAGATGATGAATTCATCATAATATTCACTCAGGTAAAAAAAAAAAATGCTGGCGGCAATTAAGCACCTTCCCCCGTCGTTCTAGTGATGTCTTCCGTCTAAATTGAATTTCAAAGTTGACTTTTAGCTTAGTAGCTAGCTTTCATGTCGGACGACCCAGGTTCAAGTCCTGGGCGGAAAAGAAAAGCACAGACGGAACCTGGAAAGTTGCTGTTATGCAGTGTTGTATCTTTAAAAGGGGGGCAAGGGAGGGGATCATACAAAAGTGTCATGCAGGAAATTAAACATTTAACAGCTATTAAGTGTGACATAATAATAATTGTTTTATGCGTCAGACCAAAGACTATAAAAATGGGACCCATTACCTCCCTGCTTGGCACTCAGCATCAAGGGTTGGAATTGGGGGTTAAATCACCAAAATGATTGCCGGGCGCAGCATAAATTGTGAAGACTGGAAGATGACCATTGATGTTAGTTATTAGCAGACCCCTACTCACTGATCCCCTCACCTCCCAGGGGGTGAACAAGGGGATGGGTCAAATGCAGAAGACAAATTTCACCACACCTAGTGTGTGTGTGACAATCATTGGTACTTTATCTTTTAACTTTTAATGAAGTTACAAAAGCATGCAGAAAAATGTCAAATTTCTTCAGCTTTGCTATTGAAATTATAAAGTGTGTGTGTGAATGTGAGTGTGAATGTTGTCTGTCTATCTGTGTTGGCCCTGCGATGAGGTGGCAACTTGTCCAGGGTGTACCCCGCCTTCCGCCTAATTGTAGCTGAGATAGGCTCCAGCGCCCCCCGCGACCCCGAAGGGAATAAGCGGTAGAAAATGGATGGATGGATGGATGGTGTGTTGCTATTGATGTTGGATGGTGTGTATGCAAAAAAAAAAAAAAAGTACCATTAATTAACATTTTACAGATTAGGGGCGCTACACAGCGCGAAGGTAGGGCTGTTTTTATGTCAAATATATGTTCCTTTGGAACCAAAACAAAGGTACCATTGTATTAGTAACCAAATAATTGCCAATTATGGTTGTAAGAGGCGAGTCTGAGCATGGCATGTTTGCTATTGTGCTGATCGTGATTGAATTGTTCATCTGGCCAATTAATAGTAACTGATAGCTGCCACAGAACAACACAAAACAGAGTCTGAAAAGTTGTGTTTTATGCAGTGTTGTATCTTGAAAAGGGGGGTTGAAAAGATCATGCAAAAGTGTCATGCAGGAAATTAAACATTTAACAGCTATGGAGTGTGACATAATAATAGTTTTTTTATGCACATTTATGCATGTTATGTGTGCTTAATGCCAGACACAACATGAAAGATAGAACACTCGACATTGAGTTTAAAGAGCTTATCAGATACATCAGTACAATCTAACGAGATAAAACAAAATTCAGTGTTTGATGGCGAAACCAAGCAAAAATTGCTGAACCAGTTTTCCTGAATCTTTGTATTGGGGTATAAGAAACTTGTTACATGCGGTTAAAGTTTGGATTTTTTTAGATTTTGAGATAAATGCCTTAAATTCAGTCAGATGGTGGTCCTGTTTGGGTTTGCAAAGATGGAGGACTGCAGACTACTCAGTGTCATTACTTCAGTCACATGCTCATTGCTGTGACCGGTGAGTCCCTTTGATATTAGCTGTGGTTTTACATTAATTTCTGTCAAACATGCTCAAAAAAACTTGCTAACTCAGCTTTATTTTACACATTGCATGTGGCCTTAATAATACTGCAAACAAGTATTTATGGTGACTTCACAACAAAGCCAAAGTGATGTAAGTATTCTCAAACTAATATTCTCACGTGCGTACGTGCCGATCTACATTTCTGCCAGTGGGTGCTTGGTGTGTGTGTATTAGTGTTGTCCCGATACCAATATTTTGGTACCGGCTCCAAAAGTATTTCGGTACTTTTCTAAATAAAGGGGACCACAAAAAATGTCATTATTGGCTTTATTTTAACAAAAAAATCTTACGGTACATTAAACATATATTTCTTATTGCAATTTTGTCCTTAAATGAAATAGTGAACACACAAGACAACTTGTCTTTTAGTAGTAAGTAAACAAACAAAGGCCCCTAATTTAGCTGCTGACGTATGCAGTAACATATTGTGTCATTTATCATTCTATTATTTTGTCAAAATTATTAAGGACAAGTGGTAGAAAATGACTTATTAATCTACTTGTTCATTTACTGTTAATATCTGGTTATTGTCTGTTTCAACATGTTCTATCTACACTTCTGTTAAAATGTAATAATCACTTATTCTTCTGTTGTTTGATACTTTACATTAGTTTTGGATGTTACCGCAAATTTGGGTATCAATCCGATACCAAGTAGTTACAGGATCATACATTGGTCATATTCAAAGTCCTCATGTGTCCAGGGACATATTTCCTGAGTTTATAAACATAATATAATTTTTTTTTTAAACGAAAGAAGATTTTGTGATGTTAAAAAATATCGATGTAATCATAGTAGTATTGACTAGATACGCTATTGTATGTGGTACCATTACAGTGGATGTCAGGTGTAGATCCACCCATGGCGTTGCGTAGTGTTTATGTTGTGTTGCGGTGCAGATGTAAGCACAAGTTATCACTTGCAGGGCATTACTGCCTGACGCACCTCCGACAGTGCCATGTGGTGCTGGCTGCAGGGTCATCAGCCGGGAGCCACCCTTCACGGATGTTTCGCTCCTTTAATCCCGGAACATCTCTGGGTGGTGGAGCAGCGACAAGGACGTCTCCCTGCCGCCCCCTGCAGCCAGCTAGAGGATCCATACTGTACCCACATTCTAACCCCTGTGTTATTGCTGTTGTGTATATGGAATGAGTCCCAAGGGACTATGCATGGCAGGGACGTCCATCTCCCTGAGTCAAGCGTGGGCCTGACCGCATACCATAACATGGCAGCAGGGAAGCCTCCCTACTGCCCCCTGTCTACGCGCCTTGCTTTCCCCATGCCTTGTCATTTCTTCTGAGCCACAACCAGAAGCTCCCTTGTTATGCCTCCTCTGCCAGGGCTTTGAGGGCCTTCTTTAGCTTGGAGCCTTTGATCCCGAGGGACTTTAGGAGCCGCTGGGTGGACGCTCCAGTGTAGCCTCTACAGCCAACTTCTACTGGATAGGTGAAGGGCCTCCATCCTGCTTGTGCACACTCGCTTGCCAGCTCTGAGTACTTGTCCCGCTTTCTTTCAAAGGCAGCCTCCATTCCCTCTTCCCATGGTACCGTTAATTCTACCATGATGACAGTTTTAGTAGATGTAGACCACAGGACAATGTCTGTGCGTAACAAGGTTGTTGTAATCTCTTGAGGGAACTTCAACTGACCATCTAGATCAGCCCTCATGTTCCATTCTCCGCCAGCTGACAGGAGGGACTGGATGCTCTTGCTGCTGCTCTGAGGCTGGCCACCTTGCTTGACAAATTTAATCAACTGCTGAGCTGTTCCCGGACTGGCCCCATTTGCTTCCACTCTGCGTGCCTCCAGGATTTCAGCTAGCTTCCGCAGGACACGGTCGTGCCGCCATCCATACCAGCCCTGCGACAAAGCTACCTTGCAGCTAGAAAGAATGTGATGCAAGCTTGGGTTCTTGGAGTCACAGAGCTGGCAGGTCACCTCTGCCCCGTACCACACATGCAAGTTCCCGGGACTGGGGAGGGTATCGTACGTGGCCCTGATGAGGAAACTTAACCTCGCCTGGGGCATCTTCCACATGTCTGGCCACGTAACAACTCTGTTGACAACGGCCTCCCAATTGGTCCATCTCCCTTGCTGCTGTTGGCCCACAGCCTTGATCATGTATCTCTCCTCTTCCATCTTGATCACTTCTGAGATCACCAGATCTTTTCTTTCCTTCCTTGAGGCTTTGGACCACATCTTGGATGCTGTTCCCCATCCGAAGCCGGCTCTGCCAGACTGTATCTGTCCAACCATCTCCTGGTGTTTCAGTCGGACGATGGCCTGGTCTACTGTCTGCGTCGCATTCCACTTACGCCCTGTACAGACTTGGGTCTTGGTGTTACGGACAGACGGATCAGGTGAGTCTCTGAGCTCGAACACGAGCCTCACCTTCTCCTGTTTGTAGCCCAAGCTGATGGAATTCAGTGGCAGCTTCAGAATGGTTCTTCCAAACAGCGCCGTGTTGGAAAGACATCTGGGAAGGCCCAGCCACTTGCGAATGTAGTTGTTGGCTTTTGAGTCCATCTTGAGGACTGTTGTGGAGGTGATGTCGCATAACTTCAAGGGCCACATCAGGCGATGGTATAAGGTGAACTGGTAACACCAGACCTTGAATTTCCCTGGAAGATAGCTTTGGTCAATTTTGTTCAGGCCATCCTTCAGCTGAGAAGTGACAGCCATGTGCTTATCAGACATGTCAGCAGTGTAACACCTTCTGAGGCTCCGCACAGGTTGGTCGACTACACATGGGATTAATTCACCATCCACTGAGAATGAGATGTTGTCATTCCTGGCTCCTTTCCGGATGGAGAGGCTGCGGGACTTGGCAGGTTTTATTTTCATCCGTGCCCATGCTAGGAGCTCCCCGAGTCTTTTCAGGAGTCTAGAGGTACACGCAGCCGTCTGGAGGAGGGTGGTAACATCATCCATGTAGCCTCGCAGCGCCGGGAGTCGCTGGCCTGACTCAGATCTCACTCCTCGGACCATCTGTCTTCCACCAATAAGGATGATCTCGAAGGCTGTTATGAACAGTATTGGAGAGATAGAGCAACCCATTGCTATTCCCTTCTCTAACTGGTGCCAACCAGTTGAGATCTCCTGAGTCGTGTAGCAGACTTTGAAGTTGTTAAAGTAGTTTACTACCAGGCTTTGGATGCATGGTGGAATGTGGAAGAAGTTGAGTGCAAAGCTGATGAGTTGATGTGGAACTGATCCATAGGCATTGGCCAGATCCAACCAAACCACATGCAGGTCCGCTTTGTTGCGCTTGGCTGACTGGATTTGCTCCCAGATCATGGCCGAGTGCTCCACGCAGCCAGGGAAGCCTGGAACGCCCGCCTTCTGACAACTGGTGTCGATGTAATTGTTTGCCAGAAGGTAGTTGGTCATCCGCTTTGCCACCACGGTGAAGAAAAGCTTCCCTTCCACATTCAGTAGGGCAATGCCTCTGAACTGGTCGATGTTACAGGAGTTACTCTCTTTTGGGATAAAAGTTGTTATTGCTCTGCTCCACGATGATGGTATGGACTGGGTTTTCCAGGCATCGCCTATCAGCTTCCACAACAGCAAATATTCTTCCAAAATGTGTTTGCCGTTGTTGTTTAGTCTGGTTTCACTATATGGCACACGTTTATGACAGTGTTGGCATTGTTCATACTGCCACCCTTAGTGTGACATGTATGGCTGTTGAGTAAGTATGCCCTTCATTCGCTCGCGTGTAGTGTGTTTTAAGTCAAGATGATTGAGTCATAAGTTCATTATCGGGCACAGTGAAATCTTGGTTAGGCTTTGTTGATTATATTATTATTGTTAATTATATTTGTGACTCTTTTAATACATTTGTATGTAAAACGGACCAAACTCGCCACAAAATGAACAACAACAAGATTGATTTATGAAAAATTATCTTAAAGATTGAAAGTCGCCACCAATCTCACGTGGGTGCTCTGCATTTTCCGTGGGTGCTCGGGCCCCGAAGCACCCACGAGATCGGCGCCTATGCTCACGCGTATTTTTTCTATGTAATTCCTGCATCAATAGCACCTTGTAAGGTATTGAATCATCTCCCCTTGTGCCCACCCTGAATGCAAATGTTCTCACTTCAAAGGTGACACATTCTATTAGAGCCATCAACCCTCCATGGAAGTGTCACGTGTGCCTGAGCAGAAGAATCCCTGCATGGTGCACAATTTGACACAGGGGTCCGTCCTTTGAAGAGGACAATAAAATAAAAAAAAGCGTGTGAAAGGCTTAATTACATTACTCACCATTTGTCTTGCTGAAGTGAAGTGTCACCGCATCCTCAGCGAGACGCGAGCTTTGTGCTGCGAGAGCACTCAGACCTCCTGTGAAGCAGCTCCGGGTGTCTTCCTCTGCACAATGACGCGCCTCCACAGACCACCAAGGTCACTGCAGGTCGCTTTGAGGGAGATGTCATCACGCCAGAGTATTGCAGAAAATTCCAAGAATTAATTTGCACTAGGAAAAGCTTGTGGTTTAAAAAAAAAAAAAAAAAGACGTGTTCATTATATGGATATTTTGTGCTTTTTCAGCAAGAAAAACAGTTTAAAGGTAAAATAAAGGACATTTCACAATACTATCACTCCAGAATTATTAGTAATGGAATTATTAACTTTATGTTGCTTTGCAAGAGATCAAAAATGGTGTCTTAACATATATAATAATGGTTAAATGATTTGATGAAGCCTACTTGGATGAAAGGAGAAAAGTCTTCTAAGACAAACCAAACAGTCAAGTTGTGATCGATTGAATGGCCTGAGATGACAATGAACATGTATAGACCTTTTAAACTAACCCTTAAGAAGTCCTCTGAAATATTTTCATTAATTTGTCCCTCACGAGAAAAAGTCAGCTTTCCAAAAACTGCTAAAAAGTATTAAATTAATCAAATAATAATTATTTAGCACTTAAATACAAGGGCAAGTTGCAAAACAAAGTGCTTTTCACCACTTTAAACAGGGAAAAAGGAAATACACACATTCACGCACATGTTGTACCTATAAAAACAATACATGACATGTAACATATGTATATGTATGTATATATATATATATATATATATATATATATATATATATATATATATATATATATATATATATATATATATATATATATATATATATATATATATATATACATATATACACATACATATACATACATATATATACATACACACACACACACACACACACATATATATATATATATATATATATATATATATATATATATATATGAGAATACATATTTAATACACTGCTAGTTTTGCAAATGTTCCCACTTACAAAGCATGTAGAAGTTTGTTTGTTTTTTAATCATAGGTAGTACTCTTCAACGGTAAATCACAGAACATAAAACATCACAATCACAAGTTTTTTAGGTCATTAATCAGCATTTTATTGCATGACAGGTATTTGATATGTCAGGAAAACAGAACTTAATATTTTAGTACAGAAACCTTAATTTACAATTAGAGATTAGATGTTTCCTGTAGTACTTGACCAGCTTTCTACACACTGCAGCAGGGATTTTGGCCCACTCCTCCATACAGATCTTCTCCAGATCCTTCGGGTTTTGGGACTGTCGCAGGGCAATACGGGCCTTAAGCACTCTCCAAAGATTTTCAATTGGGTTTAGGTCTACTTCTCACGGGGCCACTCCTTAGTTGCCCTGGCTGTCTGTTTTTTAGTCGTTGTCAAGCTGGAAGACCAAGCCACGACCCATCTTTAATGCTCTTACTGAGGGAAGGAGATTCTAGGGGAACATTTTGCGATACATGGCCCCATCCATCCTCCCTTTAATATGATGCAATCGTCCTGTCCCCTTTGCAGAAATACATCCACAAAGAATGATGTTACCACCTTTGTGCTTTACGGTTGGGATGGTGTTCTTGGGATTGTACTCATCCTTCTTCTTCCTCCAAACACGGCGGGTGAGTTGTATTTTCACTATTTTCATCTCATCCGACCACATGACCATCCCACATTCCTCCTCTGAATCATACAGATGGTCAATGGCAAACTTCAAACGGATTTGAATCCATGACGGGGTATTGTGTTACTGATCGCTTTCTTTGAGACTGTGGTCCCAGCTCTCTTCAGGTCGTTGACCAGGTCCTGTTCCGGGCTGATCTCTCGCCGTCCTCATGATCATTGATGCTCCACGAGGTGAGATCTTGCATGGAGCCCCAGTTTAAGGGAGATTAACAGTTGTCTTGAACTTCTTGCCTTTTCACCAAGATGCTTGCCTCTTGTCCTGTAGCCCATCCCAGGCTTGTGCAGGTCCACAATTTTATCGCTGACGTCCTTACACAGCTCTCTGGTCTTTGCCATTGTGGAGAGGTTGGAGTCTTTTTGATTGAGTGTGTGAACAGGTGTCTTTATACACGTAATGTTGCAGTTAGTACCACTTCAGGTCTGTGAGAGACGGAATTCTTTACTGTTTGGTAGGGGATCAAATACTTATGTCATGCAATAAAATGCTAATTAATCATTTAAAAGTCATACAATGGCATTTTCTTCTCACAGTTGAAGAGTACCTATTATACATAGGCGCTGATCCCGTGGGTGCTCTGGGGCCCGAGCACCCAGCACCCACGGACAATGCCGAGAACCTACGTGGGATTGATGGCAACTTTCAATCCTTGAAATAGTTTTCGAAAAATCAATCTTGTTGTCGTTAATTTTGTGGCGTGTTTGGGCCGTTTTATATGATAAAAAAAGTCCCAAATCATATGGTCTTTAATTAACAAAGCCTATCCTAAACTTCATTATGCCCGATAATGAACTAACAACAAAATCATCTTGACTTTAAAACACACTGCACACGAGCGAATGTTTACATACTTACTCAACAGCCATACATGTCACACTAAATGTGGCAGTATGAGCAATGCCAACATTGTCATAAACATGTGCCGTATAGTGAAACCACACTAAACAACAACGATAAACACATTTTGGAAGAATATTTTCACCGCAACACAACATAAACACTACGGAACAAATTCCCAGAATTCCCTGCAGCACCAACTCTTCCGGGACGCTACAATATAAACAAACGCCATTGGTGGATCTACACCTAACATCCACTGTAATGATACCACGTACAATAGTGTATCTAGTTGATACTACTATGATTACATCAATATTTTTTAACATCACAAAATCTTCTTCCTTTTTTTAAATGTATATTATGTTTATAAACTCAGGAAATATGTCCCTGGACAGATGAGGACTTTGAATATGACCAATGTATGATTCTGTAACTACTTGGTATCGGATCGATACCTAAATTTGTGGTATCACCCAAAACTAATGTAAAGTATCAAACAACAGAAGAATAAGTCATTATTACATTTTAACAGAAGTGTAGATAGAACATGTTAAAAGACAAAATAAGCAGATATTAACAGTGAATGAACAAGTAGATTAATAATTCATTTTCTACCACTTGTCCTTAATAATTTTGACAAAATAATAGAATGATAAATGACACAATATGTTACTGCATATGTCAGCAGACTAATTAGGAGACTTTGTTTGTTTACTTACTACTAAAAGACAAGTAGTCTTGTATGTTCACTATTTTATTTAAGGACAAACTTGCAATAAGAAACCTAAGTTTAATGTACCGTAAGATTTTTTTGTTAAAATAAAGCCAATGATGAAATTTTGTGTGGTACCCTTTATTTAGAAAAGTACCGAAAAGTACCGGTACCAAAATATTGGTATCGGGACAACACAAATACACACACACCGAGCACCCACTGGCAGAAATGTAGATCGCGCCTATGCTATTATATATATATACAAATATGTATGTATATATATATCTATATATATATCTATATATATATATCTATATATATATATAGATATATATATATATCTATATATATATATATATATATATATATATAGATATATATATATATCTATATATATATCTATCTATATATATATATATATATATATATATATATAGATAGATATATATATAGATATATATATAGATATATATATATATGTTTGTGTATATATATAATCTATATATATATATATATATATATGTATATATATATATATATATATATATATATATATATACACTTGTGTTTATATGTATATATATATGTATGTATGTACGTACAGTATGTATGTGTGTATTTATGTATGTATGTGTGAGTGTGCGTGCGTGTGTGCGTGAGTGTGTATGTTATAGATTTATAACACTGAATGTTGTATTTAACCGGGAACCATTTTTTAAAATTTTCCTGAGGGAACTCTCCTGAAGGAATCAATAAAGTACTATCTATCTATCTATCTATCTATCTATCTATCTTCCTCTTCCAACATGACTGTGCAGCAGTGCACAAAGCAAGGCCCATAAAGACATGGATGACAGAGTCTGGTGTGGATGAACTTGACTGGCCTGCACAGAGTCCTGACCTGAACCCGATAGAACACCTTTGGGATGAATTACGTCTGAGACTGAGAGCCAGGCCTTCTCGACCAACATCAGTGTGTGACCTCACCCATGCGCTTTTGGAATAATGGTGGAAAATTCCTATAAACACACTCTGCAACCTTGTGGACAGCCTTCCCAGAAGAGTTGAAGCTGTAATAGCTGCAGAAGGTGGACAGACATCATATTGAACCCTATGGGTTAGGAATGGGATGGCATTTCAAGTTTATATGTGAGTCAAGGCAGGTGGCCAAATACTTTTGGCAATATAGTGTATTTTCATATAGGCAGAATTTTTCACACTCTAAGTTATGCATTTAAACAATGGTATTATTATACATTTTATTATATTCTTACCTGGGAAGAAAACAAAAATCGAAGAAAACAGAGCAAAATAATTGGTATGTTATGAGAAAAAGCTTAAACTTTCAAACTAATAATTAATAATACACTTAGTCACCTAGCTGAAACAGTATTTGTTTTAAATAAAAAAAATATCAATATGGCCCCCGCACATATTGACTTTTCAGTAGGCGGCCCTTAGTGGAAAAAAGTTTGGACACCCCTGAACCACAGTATCCAAAATATTGATATTTTGACTTGAGGATCTATATTAGAGCATAAAGATGTGGTATCGGCGGTATTGCTATTTCAGTATCGATCCATACATCCCTACCATCAGTCATCAATTGTTCTGTACCTGATCAGAGTCACTAACAAATCGCATGAATGGTTTTGGATTTTGTACATATAAAGTTAAAAATGTTAAAGTACCAATGATTGTCACACACACACTAAGTGTGGTGAAATTAACCCTTGTTCACCCCCTGGGAGGTGAGGAGAGCAGCGCCCGGGAATCATTTTGGTGATTTAACCCCCAATTCCAACCCTTGATGCTGACTGCCAAGCAGGGAAGTAATGGGTCCCATTTTTTGAACAGTCTTTGGTGCCCCCCCTCTCCTTCGTGGAGAGGGGGGGGGGCACAGATTCGGTGACCACAGATGAAGCGCTAGCTGTCCGAAGTCGGGACCCAGGGTGAACCACTCATCTGTGCATCAGTTGGGGAGGTCTCTGCGCTGCTGACCTGTCTCCACTCAAGATGATCTCCTGCTGGCCCCACTATGGACTGGACTCTCACACTATTATGTCAGATCCACTATGGACTGGACTCTCACACTATTATGTCAGATCCACTATGGACTGGACTCTCACACTATTATGTCAGATCCACTATGGACTGGACTCTCACACTATTATGTCAGATCCACTATGGACTGGACTCTCACACTATTTTGTCAGATCCACTATGGACTGGACTCTCACACTATTTTGTCAGATCCACTATGGACTGGACTCTCACACTATTGTGTTAGATCCACTATGGACTGGACTCTCACAATATTATGCTAGATCCACTCGACATCCATTGCACCGGTCGCCCAGAGGGGGGTCCCGAAATCTGCGGTCCCCTCCAAGGTTTCTCATTGTCATCCCATAGGGTTGAGTTTTTTCTTGCCCTGATGTGGGATCTGAGCCGAGTATGTCCTTGTGGCTTATGCAGCCCTTTGAGACACTTGTGATTTAGGGCTATATAAGTAAACTTTGGGGATAGGTTGATTGGCAACACTAAATGGTCCCTAGTGTGTGAATGTGAGTGTGAATGTTGTCTGTCTATCTGTGTTGGCCCTGCGATGAGGTGGGGACTTGCCCAGGATCAATGTTCCCTCTAATTTTTCATGTGTGTGAGCAAATGCACAAACACTCTGAGCATTCAGTGGAATACTGTGGTCATAACAGCGGCACATTTGTCTCAAACCTGACATAACAATTTAAATGTCTTATTATTATAATCAAGTGACTAGTCAATTTCAAGAGATTATTTTCTAATATATGTGATTTGGCCCACTTTTTTTAATCAGCTATGCACTATAGTATTTTATGCCTGGGTGGGGGTCCTGCTTTGGAAAGATTGTGTACCCCTTTCAGAGATCACATTTAGTTCCCCTTAAAACATTCACATGTTGCATGAGATGAAGTGTTTAACTTTCTGTCCGTAAAATAAATATTTTTATTAGCAATTATGTAGTCCTGTAACATAATTTCATGATTAATATCCAAAAAATAACATTCTTAACAAATGACAGTAGAATAAGCACACTGATTGAGGAGTCATAGTAAAACGACCTGAAATTGACACTTTACGTGTAGTGTTGGAGTTGTCCAACTTTTTGTGTGGCCATAAACGCACCAGTGGCTAATTGCCATAGTGCAGGGGTCGGCAACCCAAAATGTTGAAAGAGCCATATTGGACCAAAAATACAAAAACAAATCTGTCTGGAGCCGCAAAAAATTAAAAGCCATATTACATGTGTCATGAGATATAAATTTAATTAAGAGGACTTAAAGGAAACTAAATGAGCTCAAATATAGCTACAAATGAGGCATAATGATGCAATATGTACATATCGCTAGCCTAAATAGCATGTTAGCATCGATTAGCTTGCAGTCATGCAGTGACCAAATATGTCTGATTAGCACTCCACACAAGTTAATAACATCAACAAAACTCACCTTTGTGTACTCATGCACAACGTTAAAAGTGTGGTGGACAAAATGAGACAGAAAAAAAGTGGCATAAAACACGTCCTAGAAAGTCGGAGAAAGTGATACATGTAAACAAACTATACGGTGAGTTCAAGGACCGCCAAAATTAGTAGGACAAAACGGCGCTCGCCAAATACTCGAATCAGTGAAGCATGTTTAATATAAGCAGTGTGATTTATAACAATTAGGGAGGTTTGTGTAATGTTTGTCCTCCTACAGAAACCATACTAAACAAAAAAATAGATTTTTTTCCCCTCATCTTTTTCCATTCTTCATACATTTTAAAAAAAAATCTCCAGAGAGCCACTAGGGCGGCGCTAAAGAGCCGCATGCGGCTATAGAGCCGCGGGTTGCCGACCCCCGCCATAGTGTATGTGTTGGTGCAGGTGAGAGAGAGAGCAAGCGGCTGCTGTTCATAAAACAGATGACAAAGAGTTGCTTTTGGCTTGGTTTGTACGGTAGACAACGACCAGTTTTGCTAGATAAAAGTATTTTACACATTGTTTTGGTGTGGTTATGGCCGACAAACCATTTCGCTAAATAAAGGGACCGATGGAATTCCTGTCCTCCTTTCAGTGTCTCCACAGACGTTACAATAATTTAAGTGTTGACAAACATTGTTTTATCTGTTGTGGCCGCCTTTCGTCACCTGTTACTCACAGTTGCTTTGCAATATCATATGAAAAAAACAATTTGTTTATTTTGTTTAGAGTGGGATTTCATTTTTTGCGCGGCATAGATTTGCTGTGCGCAGAGGACTCGTGAGCAGTGCGCAGTTGCGCAGGGGCGCACCTTAGAGGGAACGTTGCCCCGGGTGTACCCCGCCTTCCGCCCGAATGCAGCTGAGATAGGCTCCAGCACCCCCCGCTACCCCAAAAGGGACAAGCGGTAGAAAATGGATGGATGATTGATTGATTCGGCCAGGGGGTTGAACTCACGACCAAACGATCTCAGGGCGGACACTCTAACAACAAGGCCACTGAGCAGATATGTAGCATAATCCAGTGGTTCTCAACCTTTTTTCAGTGATGTACCCCCTGTGAACATTTTTTAATTCAAGTACCCCCTAATCAGAGCAAAGCATTTTTGGTTGAAAAAAAGAGATAAAGAAGTAAAATACAGCACTATGTCATCAGTTTCTGATTTATTAAATTGTATAACAGTGCAAAATACTGCTAATTTGTAGTAGTCTTTCTTGAACTATTTGGAAAAAAAGATATAAAAATAACTAAAAACTTGTTGAAAAATAAACAAGTGATTCAATTATAAATAAAGATTTCTACACATAGAAGTAATCATCAACTTAAAGTGCCCTCTTTAGGGATTGTAATAGAGATCCATCTGGATTCATGAACTTAATTCTAAACATTTCTTCACAAAAAAAGAAATCTTTAACATCAATATTTATGGAACATGTCCACAAAAAAATCCAGCTATCAACACTGAATATTGCATTGTTGCATTGTAATGAATGGAATAGCCTACTTGATATGATGTTCAGTTTATGAACTTACATTCATATTTTGTTGAAGTATTATTCAATAAATATATTTATAAAGGATTTTTGAATTGTTGCTATTTCTAGAATATTTAAATAAATCTCACGTACCCCTTGGCATACCTTCAAGTACCCCCATTTGAGAACCACTGGCATAATCTACAAAGATACAAAGAATTGCTATTGCGACATCTAGTGGACACATTTAGAACAGCGGTTTCTTTCATTCAGAAATTTCTGCTCGTTTTTTATACCTGGCAAACTCATCCCACGGGCCAGATAAAACCTGTTTGCGGGCCTGATTTGGGCCAAGGGCCGTACGTTTGACACCCCTGGTCTAAGGAGAGTCTTATTACATGTTTTTTAAATGTACTTTTTGTAGTAGTTTGCCGACTTGAGGTGTTTGCCACTTGAGAGAGTCGAGTGTGTCCAAGTGGGATGAAAGAGTTAACAGGGGGAGGGGCGCACATAAGGAGGGTTGAGGAAGGGGTGTAGACTATAAAGGTGACTTAAGACAACATCAGAGCACAACGTGACACGCTCTCACCTCCTCTTCCTCTTCCTCTTCCTTCCTGCCGTGGCTCACCTCCTCCAGGCGCACATTCTAGCACCTTCCTCATGGACGCACTCTGAAACACGCCCGTCAGGACTGAAGAGGGTCAACGACGCATTCATTCGGTTCCGTGGAGGACCAGCGAAGGCGGCACATGGAGCACAATGTGGACCAACGTGGACAAAAGTGGACTTGAGGACGCAACAAGTGGGAATCAGAGCGCGCGAGCCGGACTCGAAACATCCACGCCGCACGTGTGAACACGTACACTCTGCCGTGTTTACTAACTCCCTCGGACTATTTTTTATTGATTTATTTATTTTTTTCGCAATTCTGATCCCCGAAGTGGCTCCGAAGTGGTGTTGCGGCTCCTCGTCCCCGGCGGATCCGGAGATCGGAGCCTCTGCACCGGGCGGAGGCGGAGCTCCGGCGGGCCCGAAGGGCGGCCGCGTCAGGAGGATGGCACGGCTGGCGGCCGAGCTGCTGCTGCTGCTGGGACTTCTCCTTCTCACTCTGCACATCACCGTGCTGAGGAGCAGCGCGCTGCCGCCCGCCAACGTCAGCCTGAGCCTGGATCACAGCGAGGTGAGTCCCGCTTCGTTTCCGTCTCTGCGGGATGAGGGTGTTGGCACATGCGCGGAAGCGAGCCCCCCCCTCCCCGGGAAAGGCAGTAAGTCGGAGGTGAGAGGTCAGACCCTCTCCGCCCCGAAAGCCGACACACCCCGCTGTTGTTGTCCTGAGGGGGTTAAATGCTTGCTACGGGCTCTTCTCTGTCATCATGCACTCATCAATGTCATTCCAAGTGATGAGAAGGAAGGGACCCTAAAATGTACTTATAGGATCCAAAAGTCACCGGCTCATAAAAGTGTCATGAGTCAGCAATAAATTGATATTTTATGTACTTTAATGCTTGAAATTCTTCAATAACCTCAAATGTATGTTTAGTTGTTTTTTTTAAGTCAAAAATAACAACACATATATATATATATATATATATATATATACATATATACATATATGTATATATATTAGGGCTGTGAATCTTTGGGTGTCCCACGATTCGATTCAATATCGATTCTTGGGGTCACGATTCGATTAAAAATCGATTTATTTATTTTTTCAATTTAACACGATTCTCGATTCAAAAGCGATTTTTTTTTTCCCAATTCAAAACGATTCTCTATTCATTCAATACATAGGATTTCTGCAGGATCTACCCCAGTCTGCTGACATGCAAGCAGAGTAGTAGATTTTTGTAAAAAGCTTTTATAATTGTAAAGGACAATGTTTTATCAACTGATTGCAATAATGTAAATTTGTTTAAACTATTAAATGAACCAAAAATCTGACTTATTTAATTTTTGTGAAAATATTGGACACAGTGTGTTGTCAAGCTTATGAGATGCGATGCAAGTGTAAGCCACTGTGACACTATTGTTCTTTTTTTTAAATTTTTTATAAATGTCTAATGATAATGTCAATGAGGGATTTTTAATCACTGCTATGTTGAAATTGTAACTAATATTGATACTGTTGTTGATAATATTCATTTTTGTTTCACTACTTTTGGTTTGTTCTGTGTCGTGTTTGTGTCTCCTCTCAATTGCTCTGTTTATTGCAGTTCTGAGTGTTGCTGGGTCGGGTTTGGTTTTGGAATTGGATTGCATTGTTATGGTATTGCTGTGTAATGTTTTGTTGGATTGATTAATAAAAAAATAATAATAATTTTAAAAAAATAAAAATACTCCTCTCTGAGCTGCCACCTTACCGTGGTAGAGGAGTTTGCGTGTCCCAATGATCCCAGGAGCTATGTTGTCCGGGGGCTTTCATGCCCCCTGGTAGGGTCTCCCAAGACAAACAGGTCCTAGGTGAGGGATCAGACAAAGAGCAGCTCGAAGACTTCTATGGGAATGAAACAACAAAGACTCAGATTTCCCTCGCCCGGACGCGGGTCACCGGGGCCCCCCTCTGGAGCCAGGCCCGGAGTTGGGGCACGATGGCGAGCGCCTGGTGGCCGGGCTTGTCCCCATGGGGCCCGGCCGTGTACAGCCCAAAGAGGCAACGTGGGTCACCCCTCCAATGGGTTCACCACTCATGGGAGGGGCCGTAGAGGTCGGGTGCATTGTGAGCTGGGCGGCAGCCGAAGGCAGGGCACTTGGCGGTCCGATCCTCGGCTACAGAAGCTAGCTCTTGGGACGTGGAACGTCACCTCGCTGGAGGGGAAGGAGCCTGCGCTAGTGCGCGAGGTAGAGAAGTTCCGGCTAGATATAGTCGGACTCACCTCGACGCACAGCAAGGGCTCTGGAACCAGTTCTCTCGAGAGGGGCTGGACTCTCTTCTACACTGGCGTTGCACGCAGTGAGAGGCGACGAGCTGGGGTGGCAATTCTTGTTTCCCCCCGGCTCAAAGCCTGCACGTTGGAGTTCAACCCGGTGGACGAGAGGGTAGCCTCCCTCCGCCTTCGGGTGGGGGGACGGGTCCTGACTGTTGTTTGTGCTTACGCACCAAACAGCAGTTCAGAGTACCCACCCTTTTTGGATGCGCTCGAGGGAGTACTGGAAAGTGCTCCCCCGGGTGATTCCCTTGTCCTACTGGGTGACTTCAACGCTCATGTTGGCAACGACAGTGAAACCTGGAGAGGCGTGATTGGTAAGAATGGCCGCCCGGATCTGAACCCGAGTGGTGTTTTGTTAATTGGACTTTTGTGCTCGTCACAGATTGTCCATAACGAACACCATGTTCAAACATAAGGGTGTCCATATGTGCACTTGGCACCAGGACACCCTAGGCTGCAGTTCCATGATCGACTTTGTAGTTGTGTCATCGGATTTGCGGCCTCATGTTTTGGACACTCGGGTGAAGAGAGGGGCGGAGCTTTCTACCGATCACCACCTGGTAGTGAGTTGGCTGCGATGGTGGGGGAGAATGCCGGACAGACCTGGCAGGCCCAAACGCATTGTGAGGGTCTGCTGGGAACGTCTGGCAGAGTCTCCTGTCAGAGAGAGAGTTTCAATTCCCACCTCCGGAAGAACTTTGAACATGTCACGAGGGAGGTGCTGGACATTAAGTCCGAATGGACCATGTTCCGCACCTCTATTGTCGAGGCGGCTGATTGGAGCTGTGGCCGCAAGGTAGTTGGTGCCTGTCGTGGCGGTAATGCTAGAACCCGTTGGTGGACACCGGCGGTGAGGGATGCCGTCAAGCTGAAGAAGGAGTCCTATCGGGTTCTTTTGGCTCATGGGACTCCGGAGGCAGCGGACAGGTACCGACAGGCCAAGCGGTGTGCGGCTTCGGCGGTCGCGGAGGCAAAAACTCGGACAGGGGAGGAGTTTGGAGAAGCCATGGAAAACGACTTCCGGACGGCTTCGAAGCGATTCTGGACCACCATCCGCCGCCTCAGGAGGGTGAAGCAGTGCACTGTCAACACCGTGTATGGTGCGGATGGTGTTCTGCTGACCTCGACTGCGGATGTTGTGGATCGGTGGAGGGAATACTTCGAAGACCTCCTCAATCCCACCAACACGTCTTCCTATGAGGAAGCAGTGCCTGGGGAATCTGTGGTGGGCTCTCCTATTTCTGGGGCTGAGGTTGCTGAGGTAGTTAAAAAGCTCCTCGGTGGCAAGGCCCCGGGGGTGGATGAGATCCGCCCGGAGTTCCTTAAGGCTCTTGATGCTGTGGGGCTGTCTTGGTTGACAAGACTCTGCAGCATCGCGTGGACATCGGTGGCGGTACCTCTGGATTGGCAGACCGGGGTGGTGGTTCCTCTCTTTAAGAAGGGGAATCGGAGGGTGTGTTCCAACTATCGTGGGATCACACTCCTCAGCCTTCCCGGTAAGGTTTATACGCCGGATAGTCGAACCTCGGATTCAGGAGGAACAGTGTGGTTTTCGTCCTGGTCGTGGAACTGTGGACCAGCTCTATACTCTCGGCAGGATCCTTGAGGGTGCATGGGAGTTTGCCCAACCAGTCTACATGTGCTTTGTGGACTTGGAGAAGGCATTCGACCGTGTCCCTCGGGAGGTCCTGTGGGGAGTGCTCAGAGAGTATGGGGTTTCGGACTGTCTGATTGTGGCGGTCCGCTCCCCGTACGATCAGTGTCAGAGCTTGGTCCGCATTGCCGGCAGTAAGTCGGACACGTTTCCAGTGAGGGTTGGACTCCGCCAAGGCTGCCCTTTGTCACCGATTCTGTTCATAACTTTTATGGACAGAATTTTTAGGCGCAGTCAAGGCGTTGAGGGGATCCGGTTTGGTGGCTGCAGGATTAGGTCTCTGCTTTTTGCGGATGATGTGGTCCTGATGGCTTCATCCGGCCAGGATCTTCAGCTCTCGCTGGATCGGTTCGCAGCCGAGTGTGAAGCGACTGGGATGAGAATCAGCACCTCCAAGTCCGAGTCCATGGTTCTCGCCCGGAAAAGGGTGGAGTGCCATCTCCGGGTTGGGGAGGAGACTCTGCCCCAAGTGGAGGAGTTCAAGTACCTAGGAGTCTTGTTCACGAGTGGGGGAAGAGTGGATCGTGAGATCGACAGGCGGATCGGTGCGGCGTCTTCAGTAATGCGGACGCTGTATCGATCCGTTGTGGTGAAGAAGGAGCTGAGCCTGAAGGCAAAACTCTCAATTTACCGGTCGATCTACGTTCCCATCCTCACCTATGGTCATGAACTTTGGGTTATGACCGAAAGGACAAGATCACGGGTACAGGCGGCCAAAATGAGTTTCCTCCGCCGGGTGGCGGGGCTCTCCCTTAGAGATAGGGTGAGAAGCTCTGCCATCCGGGGGGAGCTCAAAGTAAAGCCGCTGCTCCTCCACATCGAGAGGAGCCAGATGAGGTGGTTCGGGCATCTGGCTAGGATGCCACCCGAATGCCTCCCTAGGGAGGTGTTTAGGGCACGTCCAACCGGTAGGAGGCCACGGGGAAGACCCAGGACACGTTGGGAGGACTATGTCTCCCGGCTGGCCTGGGAACGCCTCGGGATCCCCCGGGAGGAGCTGGACGAAGTGGCTGGGGAGAGGAAAGTCTGGGCTTCCCTGCTTAGGCTGCTGCCCCCGCGACCGACCTCGGATAAGCGGAAGAAGATGGATGGATGGATGAAAAATAAAAATACAAAATAGAAATAGATTTTTTAAAAATGAGAATCGATTCTGAATCGCACAACGTGAGAATCGTGATTCAAATTCGAATCGATTTTTTCCCACACCCCTAATATATATATGTGTGTGTGTGTGTGTGTGTGTGTGTGTGTGTGTGTGTGTGTGTGTGTGTGTGTGTGTGTGTGTGTGTATGTGTGTGCGTGTATGTATGTGTGTATATATAATATATGTATGTATATATATATATATGTATGTATATATATATATATGTATGTATGTATGTATGTATATATATATATATGTATGTATGTATGTATGTATGTATGTATGTATGTATGTATGTATGTATGTATGTATGTATGTATGTATGTATGTATGTATGTATGTATGTATGTATGTATGTATATTAGGGCTGCAACTAACGATTAATTTGATAAACGATTAATCTGTGGATTATTACTTAAATTAATCGATTAATAATCGGATAAAAGAGACAAACTACATTTCTATCCTTTCCAGTATTTTATTGGAAAAAAACAGCATACTGGCACCATACTTATTTTGATTATTGTTTCTCAGCTGTTTGTACATGTTGCCGTTTATAAATAAAGGTTTATTTTTAAAAAATAAAATAAAAAAATAAAAATTGCCTCTGCGCATGCGCATAGCATAGATCCAACGAATTCATGACTAAATTAATCGCCAACTATTTTTATAATCGATTTTAATCGATTTAATCGATTAGTTGTTGCAGCCCTAATATATATATATATATATATATATATATATATGTATGTATGTATGTATGTATGTATGTATGTATGTATGTATGTATATATGTATGTATGTGTATATGTATGTATGTGTATATGTATATGTGTATATACATATGGCTAAAAACTGTATCACAATATAAGTGTTTTATATCAGTCAATATTGATAATTATTTATATTTCCTATGTAAATTATATTTATATAGCGCTTTTTCTCCAGTGACTCAACGCGCTTTACATGAGGAAACGCATTAACTACATTTAAGCTACATTTGGGTGGCACTGGGAGCAAGATTGGTGAAGTGTCTTGCCCAAGGACACTACGACAGTGACGAGGATGACGGAAGCTGGATTCGAACCAGGAGCTCAAGTTCTTGGCCGGCTGCTCACACCACAACACCCTATCGACCTATCCAAAAATATTTATCAGGAGAAAATATATATTAAATGTAAACTTTTTTTAATTTAAAATGGAACATTTGTCTGAATATAATCCATTCAGCTATCAAGGCAGAAAGGAAAGGAAATGTCAACACAACCATGGAAAACATTTAATGTAAACAAAATTCTAAAATCACAATAAACACTTGACAATAATCTCTGAATATGAAGGTGTAAAAGTAAGGAATATGTGACGTGAATTATATTCATATAGCGCTTTTCTCTTGTGTGTCAAAGCACTTTACATATTATCTAAGTTACATTTAAACCAGTGTGGGTGGCACTGGGAACAGGTGGATAAAGTATCTTGCCCAAGGACACAACGGCAGTGACGAGGATGGTGGAAGCGGGGATCGAACCTGGAACCCCCAAGTTGCTAGCTCGGCTACTCCACCAACCGAGCCAGTGTAAAAAAAAAAAGCTTAATAAAGTATAACAAAATAGTACAAAGTGTGAAAATGTATACATGTGGGAAAACCTGAAAAGAACAATTTTTATGCAAGATTTGTGCCAGGAAGTTACGGTTGTGCTCTCAGGTGGTGTGGTATTACCGGGCTTGGTGGGGACGAGTGCCTTGCATAATTTACCAACCACAACGTCATTTAAAAAAATCCAACAATTGACTTACTGTAAAGGTGACTTTTTCTGTTTTATCGAAAATTTCTTCACTCTCTGCAGCGCTAATTTTTAGTTTCTCTTCTCTCTCCATGCAAATAATCAACCGCGAGGCAGCAAGATGGCGCAACCAAACATGGTAGTTGATACTGTTAGCTGATTGGCTGTTAGCATGTCACTCCCACTGACCAAGGTTCACTTTCTGCGTTGCTTGGTTATCAAAGAGCGAGTGCCTTTGTTCATGCCACTAACTATTGATTTGATATTTGTGCTTGAGGATAGGATTCAGGGACGATCTCATTGTTTTACAACGATACGACCCAAAAAGATTCAGTGAGTTGAAATCGATTCAGCAACTTTTTTATCCCAAAAAATCGAATACTAAATACTAATACTAAACAAATACTGAATACTGGACACTGCAGGTGAAGTTTACCATAGATTCAAGATTCTTTATTATCGTTATGCGACTATCACAACATTTTCAGTGAGACTCCCAATTAAAAGTAACGTATAAATACATTCTTCAAGTAGATTCATTTTAAATGATCTAGGCAGCACGGTGGAACAGGGGTTACTGCATGTGCCTCACAATACGAAGGTCCTGAGTAGTCCTGAGTTCAATCCCAGGCTCGGGATCTTTCTGTGTGGTGTTTGCATGTTCTCCCCGTGACTGCGTGGGTTCCCTCTGGGTACTCCGGCTTCCTCCCACCTCCAAAGACATGCACCTGGGGATAGGTTGATTGGCAACACTAAATGGGTCCTAGTGTGTGAATGTG
>NC_084739.1:28022215-28029715 GCF_033978785.1 Entelurus aequoreus | reverse complement strand
TATATATATATATATATATATATATATATATATATGCATGTATGTTTATATATGAATATTTATGTATACATGTATGTTTATATATGAATATTTATGTATACATGTATATATGTATGCAGGCCCGGCCCTAACCAATCTGGCGCCCTAGGCAAGATTTTAGGTGGCGCCCCCCCACATCGGCAGTGAAGTGTATATACTCACAAGAAACCGAATAGCTTTGTCTTTGACCTTTTTTTTTACTTAAAGAAAGCAAATTAACAATCAGAATAGTTAACAAGATTAAAAAAAATATGAATAAATAAATGAATACAAAAAATAAAAAATGAATATCTAACAATTTATTGTCATCATTACAGTGAAATGCTGAATAGCAGAATGTAAAGTAACAGTATAATATATTATATGAGAATGTTATGTTATGATTATCTTTAACCGAATCACAGCAGTGCTCAAATTAAAAAACAGCATTCCCTCTCATGTGGTATTGCTTAATTAGCATTAATGATGTGCACTTTAACAACTAGGCTTACAACTATACCTAATATACAAAGGGGTGGAAAAGTGACTATTACCTGCAGGGCAAACATTAGCTAACCAGAAGGCAATAACAATGTAAACAAAAAACACCTGCTTAAAAGATCTTATACAAATGTCTCTGAGGAATGTAAGGTGGGACCGTGGGAGTACTGTAATTACCTAACGTTACATTATTATTTTCCATAACAATTTAGCCCCCTCCACAATATTAACCCGACGTTAAAACAAAACTAGCTATTTATTGATTAGCAATTGCCGAATCATGTAACATTAGCTTAATGCTAAAAAGCCAGGTTACTATCACCAGTGTTGGGTTAGTTACTGAAAACCAGTAACTAGTTACAGTTACTAGTTACTTCATTTTAAAAGTAGCTCAGTTACTTACACCAAAAAGTAATGCGTTACTGTGAAAAGTAACTATTTAGTTACTTCTTTTTTTCTTCTTTTTTTTTTTAATGCAGCTGAGATAGGCTCCAGCGACCCCGAAAGGGACAAGCGGTAAAAAATGGATGGATGGATGGAGATTAAAGTTTTTATTTAGTCAGGTTTGGGACAGGTGTGCTGCTGGTGTAGCCACAGTGTGCACGTCTGATGTTGCTCACATGGGCTCCACTCAATGCTCAGGGACTTTTTGCGTTTGCTCACACATGAACACTTACAGGGAACATTGATTGACAGAGTGTGTACCTTCAGTGCTGCATGATGAGCAGAGGCAGAGTTAATCCTTAAGTGGTGGTGGTGTAGGGAAAGTAGCATTGGAGTCTCTGTCTCTCTTTACTAGCTTCGTCTAAGCATGTTGCTTATGTAGCTTGTTGCAGCACATTTGAATTGCTGTTTTGGGCAGTAGATGGGATCTTTGATCCGAAGCACAATTTACATTTAACTAAAATTTTATTTTCTTTGTGCTCGACAAAAGAAAAGTAGTGAAAATATCTCCATGTAACAAACTCGACTGCAGCTCCACCATGATCAGACACGCTCCCCTCCCCCCTCTCTCTCTTCCCTCCCCACACTCACACTCTCACACACACACACAAAGAGCGTACGTCTCTCTGGGTGGGGAGGGGCGTAATGTTGTAACAAATAATATTTCTATTAAATAGGCTTTACTTTGCATTTTAATTAACGTGGGATTATTTTTTGTATTTAAAAATAATAGTACCAACTTTTTTTTTTTTTTCTCCAACATTTGTGGCACTGGCGTGGCGCCCCCTGATGGACGGCGCCCTTAGCATTTGCCTATACGGCCTATGCCACGGGCCGGCCCTGTATGTATGCGTATCTATACATGTATGTATGTATATATATGTGTATGTGTTTATATGTATATATGGGTGTATGTATGTATATATATATGTACGTAGATATGTATATATTAGGGCTGTCAAAGTTAACGCGGTAATAACGCGTTAACTATAAGTTCTTATAACGGCGATCTTTTTTTTATACGTGTGATTAACGTTTTTGACCCTCGGCCTGTTCCGTACTTTGGGGAAATATGTAATGGCTTCCAGTTACTGTTGAGCCACAGGCCCTAAAATAACTTGCAGAACTGCACAAAGAAAGGGAGACCTTACGGAAATCTCAGATCCTAAACCATGGCAAGTCGGTCTCAGGACAAGACAAGAGAATTTTACCTTCAATCGGCGTGAGACGACATCATTGGATCGAACACTGAGCTGCTTGGAGTGAGGAGAAGTTTCATGTCCGTCTTTGGATAACAGTTAAATGCATTATAAACGATTGAAGGTATGAGATTAAACAGATTCAGTTGGCAGCTTCACAATAATAGCGCTATGCTTCACATCCGATCTAACCCACAAAACAACGTAAAATCGTCTTCCAATACGATCATGCTATTCTGTTATTCTGTGATATTTCTACCTAAATTAATGTAACTCACAGGAAGAAAATATTTTCTCATTTTTCAATCGGCAAGAATGAGATTAATTTGGTTTTCATTGAAAAAACTTAGTAATATAACAGGATTACTGTTTGTTAAAAAATAGTAGTAGTAATGGGAGTCAATAGGGCTGAAAACGTTCTTAAGAGAATGTGTGTAAACTTTGTTTGTATCCTACTCAAAAGCACAATGCCATTTTATTTAAAAAAAAAAAAACCTCCCTGCCGAAATTTTAGACCACTAACTTTCAAAGTGAACAATCATATCACATAAGTAACACATGCCATGCCCTAGGATTGTACAACAGTTAACGCTGGGATTTTCAACCTTTCCTGTTTATGATGGTTTAGTATGGGATGCAAAAACATGATCAAAATGTTTGTTTTGAAGATTAAAAAGGTGCAAAATTAACAATATTTAAATTAATTGAATGTGCATATCACTCCATTTAGTATTTATTGCGGGGTGTGCTCATCCAATATTGGCATTATTGGTACTACTGGCCAAACATGTGTCGGATTATATCGGTTTGCATCTAAAACAGGGGTGTCAAACTCGTTTTTATTGAGGACCACATCGTAGTTATGGCTGGACCGCTTGTAACACTGAATATATATGAATATTAATGTTTAATCGGCTCATAATATTATTTTAAAAAATGCTTATGCATTTGATTATAAGATTTTTTAAATGTACAAATAGATGTATAATTTGCTTTAAAATCATAAGTCAAGATGACAAGCATATACCGTATTTTTCGGAGTATAAGTCGCTCCGGAGTATAAGTCGCACCGGCCGAAAATGCATAACAAAGAAGGAAAAAAACATATATAAGTCGCACTGGAGTATAAGTCGCATTTTTGGGGGAAATGTATTTGATAAAACCCAACACCAACAATAGACATTTGAAAGGCAATTTAAAATAAATAAAGAATACTGAACAACAAGCTGAATAAGTGTACGTTATATGACGCATAAATAACCAACTGAGAACGTGGCTGGTATGTTAACGTAACATATTATGGTAAGAGTCATTCAAATAACTATAACATATAGAACATGCTATACGTTTACCAAACAATCTGTCACTCCTAATTGCTAAATCCGATGAAATGTTATACGTCTAGTCTCTTACGTGAATGAGCTAAATAATATTATTTGATATTTTACGGTAATGTATTAATAATTTCACACATAAGTCGCTCCTATGAACTATGAAAAAAACTGGGACTTATAGTCCGAAAAATACGGTAGTTAAGTATTAAAAATTGTAATACGGTATCTATTAATATAATATTACCCTAGATAAAGATACTGGTAGGCCATGGGTTACTATTATTATCTGTCCTATGTATTTCATTTGATTAAGCTTTTTCTAACATTCCACACAACAAATAATACAAGTATACGTTATGATTAGGGATGATATCGTATCGTATCAATATCGATATAGTATCGGAAATGAAACATTTTATTGGGACACCTCTAGTTTTTATTATTATGGCTGTCAAAAATTAAGACGAGGAGTTCACCCATGTGATGGTTAATCTCAAAACATTGCATTAATCATGTATATACATAGATTAATCACGCAATTTATATTGGTATAAATCAGGTACCTTAACTGACAATAGGTACCTGATAGGTGGCCAATGCATATGCCAGTGCAAAGATGAGTTGGGAGACTCTGAATCGCGGCAAATTTCACTCCAAAATACACCTTGACTGGACTTTAGATGAAACTGTTACCATGTTTCGAGCAAATAATTAACGTGCATTCAAGTGAAACATTTAAAAACAAATCTTGCATGATATTCTGACAATGAAAAAAATACATTTATGTCCAAATTTTTGGGACTTTTTTAAAGTTAATTAAATTCTGAAAGCGAGTAATAGTCTGTGATTAATCATGAATATACCAAATTCAAAAGTGTGATTAATCTAATTTTTTAAAATAATAATTTGACACCACTATTAATTCACATATACAGTTTATTATTAATATATTGTCCTTTATTTTCCCTAAACGATAAATATTTTGTATTAATGATAAAATAAATAAAATGATAAAACAATCTTAAAAATGCAAAGTATATGTAGTGTGTGTGTGTGTGTGTGTGTGTGTGTGTATATATATATATATATTTATTTATTTATATATATATATATATGTAATTAGTATAGTATAGTACACTTGTGCAACCACAATAATAAACATGTAGTTAAATGAATATTTTGCAGCCAGTCATTTAAAACAGAATGTTATTGTACAATTAAATTGTTTGTGAAGGAGTACCTATTGTATGCATAACACATTTTTGCTTGTTGCACAGTAATGTTGTATATTTTTTAGTGCTGTTAAATGATTATTTAATTTAATTAGACACTATGGAATTGTGATTATTCATGATTAATGCAGTAAATTTGTCATGATCCGTTTCCCGGGTCCTGTTTTGTGTTGTTTAGTATTTCCTCAGTTGTTGGTCAGTTCTGTTTCAGCACCCTTGTTTGTTTTCTTAGTTGCCGTGATTGCTGATTTTTTGTCACCTGCCTCTGATTAGTGGTCGGGACGCTCACCTGCTCCTGGTCACTAATCAGAGAGCTATTTATTTCTGCCTCGCGCCACACTCTGCTTGGCAGTCTTGCTCGCTCTTCGCGACGTTTACGTTGGTTCCTGTTTTCATCACACTTTTGTGTTAGACTTTCTCGCTGTTCACCCCTGCTGATTATTTTGTTTTTTTGGCTCCACACTTGACTAGTGTCTAAGTTTTTGTACTTGTTGTCCTGCTTATTAGAATAAATCACCTTCTTACCTGCACACTGCTTCCGGACGTCCTTCTGCAATTTGGGGAAACGACCCCCGCAAATCCATGTGACCCCGACGTAACAAAATGACTTGCTTGCATAGTTTGAATGAACTCATTTTGAATCTTTGGTTCGATCCTGCGCTCGGGATCTTTCTGTGTGGAGTTTGCATGTTCTACCTGTGACTGCGTGGGTTCCCTCCGGGTACTCCGGCATCCTCCCACCTCCAAAGACATGCACCTGGGGATAGGTTGATTAGCAACACTAAATTGGCCCTAGTGTGTGAATGTGAGTGTGAATGTTGTCTGTCTATCTGTGTTGGCCCTGCGGGCTCCAGCACCCCCCACGACCCCGGAAGGGACAAGCGGTAGAAAATGGATGGATGGATGGAATCTTTGAATTTGACAGTATTTACCATGGTTTTGAAGTATGCTGCCACCCAGTATTGCAGTGCTTACACAAGTATGGTTATTTGTGTACCTTTGTCAACAGAAACACACAGGGTCTTAATATTTTCAAAATGTGAATAATATTTTTCAATTGATTTGTTTTAGGAAAATGCATTTGCGAAAAATAAATAAATAATTGCACCTGCTATGAAGTTTATACTTAATGTACAGGGGAAACTCACAAAATAAGAATATTATGCAATTTTTTATTCTTTTTTCCAGCCATTAGATGTACACGCCGGTGAAACTAATGTGTGATATAGGCTCATAAAACGCAACACAACATTTTTCAAACCTTCTGTTGGTATAATTATATGAAAAGTATATGAAAATCTCAATCGCGCATGTGCCAGTCTCAAAGTGCGGGATATAACCTGGAAACAGTTACCATCCATCCATCCATCCATTTCTACCACTTGTCCCTTTCAGGGTCAGTTACCATTCAATAAAAACATAGCAACAATTGTAATGAAGAGGAGACTCTTTATTTGCTTCACACATTAAAATAACAGAACATTTTAAAGTCCGTTGATAGGAGGAAAACAAATAACAGATTTATTTCAGAAAGTAGCAATGGAAATAGCGAATGGTGGGTTAATTCGGACTCCCGAACGAAATACGAAAGAGATGGAAGAGAATGAAGCAGGTATAATAAAGGTGAACAATGAAGCAGGTATAATAAAGGCAAACAATAAAGCGTACACAAACCTCTTCACTCTGCACTCCAAACTAAATAACAAAGCCTATGTTTTCCGCACAACCGGCAAGCTAGTACACGATAGCAACTTTCATCTGAAACTGTATTTGCCCGAGGCACGAATGGTCTTTTCCTTCAGATTTAAAACTCCTTCCAACAAACCACAGAGCCTTTTGAATGAACTCAGTGAGATTAGAAAGTTTTGTTTACATGATTCTCTGTTGGAAAATCCCTTCAAAACAACTTTCTTCCGACGATCTTTCTTTGATCCGGACCTGCATCTGGTCCGAGACCTTCTTGGTGGCGGTGTCATGTTCGTGGCTGTCAATCTAATATTATTTTTGATGCTGTCTGCTATTTATCTTGAGCACAGCCATTTTAGACGTAATATTTGTAATATGTGCCAATAATACAGTGGACTCCACACAGAAAGATCCCGAGCCCGGGATGCACCTGGGGATAGGTTGATTGGCAACACTAAATTGGCCCTAATGTGTGAGTGTGAATGTTAAAGTTAAAGTTAAAGTACCAATGATTGTCACACACACACTAGGTGTGGCGAAATTATATAATACATGTTGTCTGTCTATCTGTGTTGGCTTTGCGATCAGGTGGGTACTTGTCCAGGGTGTACCCTGCCTTCCGCCCGAATGCAGCGGAGATAGGCTCCAGCACTCCGCGCGACCCCGAAAGGGGCAAGCGGTAGAAAATGGATGGATGGATACAGTGGACATTTTGTTCTACAGAGCTGGCTGTTAACTTGTAAGGAGCCACAGATGCCTGGTGTGACGTCATAGATCAACCGGAATAGCAATACATGTATCCGTGCTAAAAGGAAATAAGCGCCCCCCCATCGTACGGGAGGCCCACGGCACATGACCTATATTCGCATTATGACAGGGACACTGGGACTTCACATGAAGGTGTGAAAAAAACAAAAAAACAAGATATTTGAGAAATCAGACTAGTTTAGTGCATGGAAACGCAGTCGTTGAGTTCATAGAGTGCCCAAAATAAATTATTTTGACCTGTTTTCCGCTTATTTAACTATTTATTTCGAAGCTGTCTATTTTGGCGAACAATTATGAAGTTTTTCGCTTTTGATTACA
>NC_084739.1:27884715-28017215 GCF_033978785.1 Entelurus aequoreus | reverse complement strand
AAAAAAAAAATCGATATTCATTTATTTATATAGCCCATAGATTCCTAAAATAAAATAGAGTAGCTTTAACCCACAAGCACACATTTTTATTATTATTGTTATGCCTAAATTACAGATTCACTGATTTATTTTCTGCAAAATGATTTGGAGAAAAAATACATACTTTATATGTGTGAAAAAATTGCGAATAAGTCATGCGAAAGGAATTAGACCTCCGTTTCCTGATAGTGTCAAAGTGAGCACATCAGTTTTTCCATTTATTTCAACCTCAGTGGGGACACACATGCCGTTTTCTCATTTGCTTTTAATATAGTCCAGAGTAGGAAGCATATTAAAAAAGTGGTACCAAAAAAAAAATGTCAGGCCGCGCTCCACTTGCAGCCAGTGCTGTGCAATCCTTTTCAATGAGTTGTGTGCTTTAATTTGGAGATCAAAAGTGACACACCATCCCTCAGTTCATCTGGGCCCCCCAGGGTGTCACCCCCTACTCCTAAAAGCCTTGAATGAACACATGCACACAAGCCAGCCTCCTCACACACCCACACACACCCTCACCCTCGCTCCTGTTCTTTTCCCGCTTCCCCTTTTTTCACTTTGTGAGGGCTGCTTAAAGGGGCATGACTCTATTTTCAATTGGGAACAACTCAGGGGTCCTTTCCGCCTCCCAGGAGGCTGGCAGGAAATGAAGGCAGTTGCACATTGTGCCAGATGCTTCTCAGCCGTGCACTCACGTAGGCGGAGGGCAGAATGAGCTCGGCCTGTCCTACTATATTTATTGATTATGCATACAATTAAAAATGGAAATTACACCTGTCCATGACCTATTCCAGGGGTCGGCAACCCAAAACCTTGAAAGAGCCATATTGGACCAAAAATACAAAAAACAAATATGTCTGGAGCCGCAAAAAGGAAAAGCCGTATATAAGTGTTATAATGAAGGCAACACATGATGTAAGAGTCTATATTAGCTATAATAGCCTACTATCAAAATGACTATGTGTCGCAGGCTGAAGCAAATCTTAGTTGACAGAAATGTTGAAATGTAATATTTATTCTCCACATTTTTACAACATTAGAAATCATTAGTAAATCAGAGGCTACTCAGAAGGTGAGATAACTCCTGGAAATGACTGGCTTTTAATGGCCAAAGGTATAGATGTGTGTGTCCAAGTTAAAGGAAGCGGCAGGCTGTCTTCTTTTAATAGATTTGTTTCAATCTTTGGCAAGATAGGTAATGTTTGCTGTGGTCTGGAACAACATGGCACACAAACAACTATCTGAAATGCAGCCAATAATACATACAGATAATGTGTCTTGTGACATGCAAAACTAAATTATATACAAATAAGATAAAAGTAAAGGATATTAAATGAGCTCAAATATACCTACAAATGAGGCATAATGATGCAATATGTACATACAGCTAGCCTAAATAGCATGTTAGCATTGATTAGCTTGCAGTCATAAACTGACCAAATATGCCAACAAGTCAATAACATCAACAAAGCGTACTTTTGTGCATTCACGCACAGCATAAAATGTTTGGTGGACAAAATGAGACAAAGAAGGAGTGGAAGATTTTACATGTAAACAAACTGTTGCGTCAAAGTCCACACTATGATGAGTTTAAGAACTGCCGAAATTAGTAGGACAAAACAATTTTCACCAAACACTCTCATCAGTGAAGCATACACACAAACATATTACACAGTGGGCTTTGTAACAATTAGGAAGGTGTGTGTCATGTTGGTCCTCAAACACAAAACATACTAAAACAAAAAAAATATTTCCCCCCCCATCTTTTTCCATTTTCAATCCTTTTATAAAAATGCTCCAGGGAACCACTAGGGCAGCACTAAAGAGCTGCATGCGGCTCGAGAGCCGCGGGTTGCTGACCCCCGGCCTATTCCAATTCGATTTAATCGTTAAGTAATATTGTTTTTAAATATATATTTGGTGCTGTGAAAGTTATTTCTGTTTTTACAACAGTGATTTTTGCATATAACATGTTCACAAAATACAAGAGAAGTCACTCCAGTTTAAGGATAAGGCAAGAATGATGCAATACTTGGCTACGCATCATTTTAAGATGAAATACAAGGAAGGCATTAAGCACAAATATATCTTAGTAGTAAGTCAAAGAGGATGTGCAAAATCAGTTACAGATTTTGTTTCATAAACTATAAAGACTTGACTGATGTTTTGATTCTTTTGCCAATTATATTTATAAATACAGTAAATATGCGGGGATTACATTCCGAGACCACTTGCGAATGGCGAAAAATTGCAAGCCCATAAAAATGTCTATTTTTGACAAATATCTCCCTCAATCTACTGAAAAAAATGGTTCCGAGGTTGCTGAATCACTAGTATGGGGGGTCCTTCTTGTATTTATTATATGCTTTTAGGGTACATGGCAAATGGGACAAAATCAAATTAAAAAAAGACATCTTTAAGTAATTACTTATGTGTGCCATTATCAATTAGAAGTGGAAATAAATACATAACTGTGTTAAAGAATGTGTATTTCATATTTATTCAATGATTTATGTAATTATTTCACAATGTATATAGTTATTTCACAATTTAATCAATTACTTCATTATTTATTTAATTAGTTATGTATTTATTTATTTTATAAACCTTTGTGTCAGCAATTCATGAGATTATATATTCTGACAAACTCGCCCATCAAAGTCAGTGGGCGGGACTAACTGGAAACTAGTCCAATGGTTACTTTGGTCCGAAACCTGGAAGTATTTCCAAGAAGTGACGGCTATGGAGGATATATTTGTCCTTTTTTCAGGAGTTTTATATATTATACACACACATACACATACATACATATGTATATATAAAGTTTGGACACACCTTCTCATTCGATGCGTTTTCTTTATTTTCATGACTATTTACATTGTATATATATATAAATGTCTAATGATAATGTCAATGAGGGATTTTTAATCGCTGCTATGTTGAAATTGTAACTAATATTGATACTGTTGTTGATAATATTCATTTTTGTTTCACTACTTTTGGTTTGTTCTGTGTCGTGTTTGTGTCTCCTCTCAATTGCTCTGTTTATTGCAGTTCTGAGTGTTGCTGGGTCGGGTTTGGTTTTGGAATTGGATTGCATTGTTATGGTATTGCTGTATATTGTTTTGTTGAATAGATTAATTTAAAAAAAATAAAATTAAAATTAAAAATTTAAAAATAAAATAAAAATAAATTTTTTAAAAATGAGATTCGATTCTGAATCGCACAACATGAGAATCGCGATTCGAATTCGAATCGATTTTTTCCCACACCCCTAATATATATATATATATATATATATATATATATATAATGCTGTATAATATACTGCATTTATATTATTCATATGTCAAATATACCTAAGTGTTTATTGTATATTGTGAGCAAACTGTGGTGCTGAATTACCCCCAGGGATCAATAAAGTACTTTCTATTCTATTCTATTCTATTATTGGATGATCGGTCTGACAGCAAAATGAGCGACCTTGAAATATATAACTCCCCCGTAGCCTTTTTCAATTTTTATTCCTGTTGCTATGGAGAATTGTAATTAATGTTTTCTTTGTAAGCATCTTCATATCTTTTAACTGGAGACTGTACTAATGTTTAGAGAGTAGCCGAATATTTTTTTATCTTTCTTCATATATTAGGCGCACCGGATTAAAGGAGTCATATTATTTATTTATTTTTCTAAATTGAAAACACTTCCTGGTGGTCTACATAACATGTAATTGTGTGTTTTTTGGTCAAAATGTTGCATAGATTATGTTTTACAGATCATCTTCCAACTGCTTTCTGACACTGGCTTCAGGATGCGCTGTTTTGTGGGTGGTTTTATTTACGTGGCTCACCTTCGACATCGTCTTCTCCCCGTCATCTTTGTTGTAGCGGTGTAGCGTGCAAGAAATGGCAACAGCGGAGGATATATGTCCCATGACAAGAAGATAGAGAAAAACAACATGCTTATCAACCACGGCGTTGGCACAGACACGCGCAATTTTTCAGGAATTAAACAGATCCCAAATACAGATCAGCAGGTACCAGAAGGTAAGAACAGTTGCGTTTGCATAACATTGCGAAACAAAACGCCAGATAATATGTCTTACCTTATACACACATCATAATAATACTGGTATGTTTAATGCGCCGACAATCCTTCAAGCGGTGCAGCTTCATAGCTCACCAAAGTCATATTAAAACATTTTAATAGATTTTTCAGCGCCGTGTGTAATATTCTATATTTTCAATGGAACATTTAAAATCTTGGTGTTGTTTACTTGAGACATATTGGCATCATAGTGCAGCCTACACTTATCTCTTATGTTTGACTGCCTTCTACTGGTCACACTTATAATTACACCATGTACCAAATAAAATAGCTTCGAGGTGGGTAAGCTCAGCCAAACTTATTCCTTACCTTAGGCACACCAGGTTATAAGGCGCACTGTTGAGTTTTGAGGGGAAAAAAATGATTTTAAGTGTGCTTTATAGTCTGGAAAATACGGTAGGTACTTTTTTTTTTAGGTCTTTTTAAAAGAAAATATATGCATCATCGACTGTTAAGCAAATTATATGATGACGTCATGTTGACCACGCTCCCACCGCCACGACTGTATTGATGTGGAAGCAAGACCTGCTGACCCATTAAAATAGAGGAATGTATTAAAGTTATTAGAGTTAAGATATCGACCAGTACTCCTCCGCTTCTCTAGTAGAAGGCTTCCACACAAGTGGAAGCGCAGAGCAACCAATCAACGGTTAAGTTTGACGGATAAAATAAATTCATGAAATGCTGCCACACAGCTTCTTGAGTTAGATAAATACACAATTAATTAAATTGTGAAATAATCACATAGTGAAATAAATGGCAAATAATTAAATCATGAAAAAAATAACTAAAACATGAAACTATTATTTAAATTGTGAAATTAATAGTTGAAGTAATGAATTGCATGATATTAATTAATTACATAATGTAACATTTAATTAAATTGGTAAATAAATACATTGTTAAGTAGATATATAATTTTATATTTAATATTAATGACAAACTTAATAACATTTATGTACTTAATTCCAATTTTAATTAATAATGAAACAAAGTAATTATTTAAAGGTTTATTTACCTAATTTAATCACATTTGAATCTCCATACACCCAACCATACTACAACAGGGCTGTATACATATTTTTGTTTATTTTTTTATTTCCTTGTATTTACTGTTTGTAACCTATCAAAAGTATTACGGCAACATTTGCAATACATTTTGTGATATTACGATGATATCAGAATCAGCAATGCTGATGACATGTTTCACACACATTAGACTGTTTAAACCTTTACATAGTTGAATAAAGGTTGCTCACCGTCTAAAGTGTTGTAAGCATTATATGCCACCCTCTTGTGGCTTTGAGCATCTAAACTACGGCCCACGTAACACACGCATTAGCTTTGTTTGTTCGATTTGGCAAAGTTTAGCTACTAACCTTAGCTATCATTGAATGTTTATTTTATCGTAACAACAACAAGACTGCAAATCATTAGTTGCTTCTCTGGGACTGCTTTTGCGTATGTGCACAAGACAGTCGTGAGTGACAATCCTGAACGTCAAACTTTTTTCTCGGCCCAACAAGCTATTTTTATTTAATATAATTGTTAATTGTGAAAAATATCGACCTTCTGTTTAGTTTTTTTTATATGTTTTATTGCCCTCCTTCATACTTACTCCAAACAAGCCATTTGGAAATGTCCCCAATAGTGACGTTTTTCCCAATTATTACAAAATATCAGAGGAAGAAAATATTTTATAATGAATACAAATTATTTGCTAATAAAATTGTTATTTCTAGAAGGAAATGTACAAGACTTAGTCACAGGGAACACTTAAAAAGTTGCCACCGCATGGCAGACATGTAAAAAATAAATTGTTGCTGTATTTTGGCTATAATTTATGTTGTGTTACTCCATTAAACATGATTCCAAATAGTTTTTTTTCATGCTATATCATAACATTTCAACATCCAATTCCTTCACGGTGTATGATACACTGGCAGTTATTCCACAATACCCCAAATCCAAACAGGACATAAAAGTCCTTCATTTTTCAAAGGGCATGAAAAAAATGTTGGATTTCTTTTTTATTAACTTTATTTGATCAAATCTTTCAATCAACTTTAGCCCTAAATTACCAAACATGTACAGTAATGTTTATTTTTTATTTTTTACCCTTTAAATACCTTTTCATCAAATTAGTATACATTTGCATAACAAGTTATTTTACTCACCTTTGACATCATCTAAACAAAATGCCTTCAAAAGGGGGAAAAAACATTACAGTTTGATATTTTTGTTTAGCATTGACGTTTGAGAATTTTGCGCAAAAAAACGTAAAAAAAAAAAGAGAATCCAAAATATCTTTTTTTTTTACTTTATCATTTATTTCGATCACAACAACCAAACGTACTCTCCATCTATACAATTTTAAAAAGGTAAATAAAATAAAAATAACATATGTGTCCGAAAAGTAGCAGGAAGAAGCAAACACTTATGTCCTGCCCCATTAAGATACAATACTCTGATTCTTTATCAACAGAATACATGTTAACCTTATTTAACACAATTAAAATAGTATATAGTATACAACATAGTACAGTGGTCCCCAACCTTTTTGTAGCTGCGGACCGGTCAACGCTTGAAAATGTGTCCCAATTTGTATTTCTTATTATAAAGAAATACAATCATGTGTGCTTACGGACTGTATCCCTGCAGACTGTATTGATCTATATTGATATATAATGTAGGAACCAGAAATATTAATAACAGAAAGAAACAACCCTTTTGTGTGAATGAGTGTAAATGTGGGAGGGAGGTTTTTTGGGTTGGTGCACTAATTGTAAGTGTATCTTGTGTTTTTTATGTTGATTTAATTAAAAAAAAAACTTTTTTTTTTTTTTTCAAATTAAATTTCTTGTGCGGCCCGATACCAATCGATCCACGGACCGGTACCGGGCCGCGGCCCGGTGGTTGGGGACCACTGACATAGTATGTTGAGTACCGGTATATATTTACAGAATACATATATAATTGCATCCATGAATACTTAAATAAAATAAAATGAAAATAATAAATAAAATAAACACTCATTTCATTAAATGTAGTTTACAGTATGTGAATAAAATATATTGGATGGCCTTCAAAAACTTAAGGACTTGTATGTCATGTTTAGCTTTGAATATAATTAATATTAAACGTCTCCACAGGATAAACGTTGAAATGGAAAATGTACAATAGCACAAAATCTTGATTGACAACTGAAAGCAACAGTGAATGTACTATGAATGTTCTAATGGGAATGTTGACACTGTGAAGCTGGTTGACTCAAGATGAGACCATTATTTTTTTGTTTCACTGTTGCTATTAGCGGTCCATCCAAAGAGCCAGTTTACTGTCTGTAAAATAGTTAACATGCATAAACCACATTAGGGACGGCGTGGCGAAGTTGATAGAGTGGCTGTGCCAGCAATCGGAGTGTTGCTGGTTACTGGGGTTCAATTCCCACCTTCTACCTTCCTAGTCACGTCCGTTGTGTCCTTGGGCAAGACACTTCACCCTTTGCCTCTGATGGCTGCTGGTTAGCGCCTTGCATGGCAGCTCCCGCCATCAGTGTGTGAATGTGTGTGTGAATGGGTAAATGTGGAAATACTGTCAAAGTGCTTTGAGTACCTTGAAGGTAGAAAAGCGCTATACAAGTACAACTCATTATATTTATTTAAGTTATGGTATTGGAGATACACTATGAAGAAACATGGCTGTTGCGATGAAATGTATCAGAATATTTGAATGATGAATATGAAGTCATCTAAATGTGAGTTAGGATTAGGTCATCTGTAAACCACATGTTACACAGTATGACTCAACACAATATTCGTCTGGATCAGATTACACTGGAGAATGGAGGACTAAAACGCCCACAAACACTCTTGTTGGGTTTCATGATGCAATGGTATGTTCTGTGTTATTTCGATAAAATGGCACATGTTGCAGCTCATGTTTGAAAAAGCACCAGATTTAAATATTGTCATGATTACCAAAAGCTTAGAAAAGTTCAATTCTGTCATGTTTGTGTGATCATGTTTTGTTTAAGTTATGTTCTGCTTGGTTTTGGACTCTTTTTAGTTCCTGCTTTTCACTCCCTTGTCTTGTTTCCATGGTTACCCATTAGTTTCACCTGTTCCACGTTTGGACTCATTGTGCACTCTTGTTTGTCACCATAGCAACCCATTAGTTTTCACCTGTCCTCACGACTCACGCACCTGTCTTTAATGATGTCTTCACTATTTAACCCTGTGGTTGCCAGGCAGTCAGCCTGGCGACATCACACTCCTGACACTCTGTTTCATGTCCATCGTTCATGCTGCTCCTTTCGTCCGCAAGTAAGTTATTGTTTATTAAGGCCATAGTTAGCAAGTTTTGTTTTCTGTCCATAGTTTATGCCAAAGTGGTAGTTTTGTTTTTCATAGCCAAGTTTTCTACCTCCGCTGTGAGCGCCTTTCGTTTTTACTTTTTTGAGTAAATTAAATCATGTCATTACCTTCACGTCGTGTCCGCTCCAAATCCTTTGCACCATGGGAAAACAAACCACACCACAGTCCCCGTCATGACAAATTCATTTTTAATTTAACTTTCTATAGGCCCGTGCAGGCCCAATCTTAGGAAATTCAGGGAGGACGACTAAATGATTGACATTTTGTTGACCGTAGAGTTTGTCAGTCGGGAAATATTTCAAGAATGTGTATTTTTCTATAAATCAATTTTTATTTTTACAATATTTTTGGTAACCCTTTAGTATGGGGAACACATATTCACCATTAATTAGTCGCTTATTAACATGCAAATTAGGAACATATTGGCTCTTAATTAGTCATTATTAAGTACTTATGAATGCCTTATTCTGCATGGCCTTATTATATAACCATTAAGCCATTAACTAAGAGTCTTCCCTCAATAACCTCAGAATTATTGCTTATTAGTAACCCTAACCCTTATATGTTCCCCTAGTGTCCAAATAACTCTAAATTAAGTCTTTGTTACTTTAATAAGCAACTAATTAATGGTGAATATGTTCCCCATACTAAAGTGTTACCATATTTTTAACTGATTTAACAACAAAACATCAACAGCCTGATCTACTAAAAGTTTGTGTTTACTAAAAGGCATACAAACTTGATAGTGCACGCAAAGCTAATGTACTAAGCTTGTGTATCAAGTATTGCGTCTTTTAAATGAGCAAAATAGAGATGGCAGCCCATTTAGCTTGTTTGTCTTCATTCATATGCAAAATGTGGTATTCGCTGATTAATTAAAACGACCAGAATAGTTTTAGTAGAAGATGCAAATGTAGTCATTTACCACACGCAATGTGATTTATCAAGACTGTTTTGTCTCTATAGTTATCAAGTTTGGAATGTATGTGCACAGTTACGCACAAATGGCTGAACCACAGTCAGAAAGAGGCCATTCATGCTTGTGCACTCCATTTTACCACGTTATTCCTTTTCTTTTTCTTTAGATTTTGGGGCGACTGTCAGGGGAAAAAAGACCCTAAAAAGTATATAATATTTTAAATTATTTTAAATCACTACTTTTATTTGCAGAGTAAAGTTAAATATGTGTAATGGACTCTAATGTTTCTGTGCAGCCACTGTTCCCTTTGCGCTTGAATTAAAGCTACATTTATAACCCTTCCATCCATGCTGTGCAGCTCCATTTAGGATCGCCTACACTAGCCCAGAGTGCACCTTGGTCGGACACAAACAGCTCCACCGGGGGGCTATTATGGAGCCCACAATGCGGCTGGGCTGACACTTTGTCTGTGACTGACCGGCGCAACCGTACAGCACACTGCTGCTATGTTCTCAGGCCACAAAAACAGTGGGGTGGAAGAAATGGAGCATGAACAAAGAAAACATGATGAGTGGTGATTTCTTTGTGGTAGTTTCTCCCGCCCCGTGATTGCTGACTTTGTAGAGCTGTATGGCCAATTAAGGAGCGATTGTTTCTTGCATGTATACCTGACAGAAGATCCATACATTCTCAGTACCTTTTGTCAGAGAAACCAAATGTTCCTTTGGCCGCAAGAAACCGAAGTAATGATTTTGCATGTTTACTTTGGGTTGTCTGTGTAGACTTAGTAATGGAAAACCATCAGTTTCACACAGTTGGTCTTCCAGCCAACCTCAGCGTGTGCTATCTACATAGAGTATGTGCACGCCATATTACTTTGTCAAAGCATAACTGCACAGTCCAACAGACGATGATGATTTAGACAGATTATGTTTTGGCGAAAGCCGACTACTATTTCTGGCTCCTTCTATCTGGAGCTCAAGATTTATGGCAGAAGTAATGAGCATTTTGTCAACTTGAGACGTGCAGATGCCAAGTCACATACTGGGGGATTGTTTTTCTCATTCACACCTGACATTAAATGGATAGTAAAAATGTCTTGTATCAGGGCTTCACAAACCAGCAATAAAATAATGTTTTCCTCCCTCCCCCCCTCAGCAGAACATCATCCATGCAAAAAGCAGCTCGTCGGGCCAACTGACTCCTGAAGGATCCTGGCGGTCCAGTCCAGAGCGTCGGTTCGCCCACCGGTCCGCTGCTCTCCCGTGGACGCAAGGCACAGCCAGTAACGTCCACAAGGATGGGCCCGGAGCTTTCCTGCTGGATCTGCACAATTTCCCCGACCTCTCTAAAGCTGATATCAATGGGCAGAATCCCAACATACAGGTGATCATGTGTGACTGTGCACCTGCCCCGCTGCTTTCATGCTTTCACTGACTCGTAAGACATGGCTACTCAAGCAATCAGGGCAGGAAGAGTGAGCAGGAAGATGGCGAATACTTTGGTGCACATCACTAACCCCCTTTATCCCACTTCCTGGGGATGTCGGGGTAGCCTCTGAGGTCTCGTGTCCATCATAATGACAACTGAAAGGCAGACACTTGCCAGCAATGCCCGACTGCTCAACCACATGCAGGAATACAGCTGGCAGCTTATGTAAATTTGCAGCGAGCTCTCATCCCTAAGTTCATCCGGGGTGCAGATGGCCGTCTAACCACTGCTATATTTAAATTGTTCTCCTGTTTTAATCTAGCAAGGGGGTCGCCTCCATTTCTAAAATCATCGCCCGCTAAATCCGAGGACGATCAAAGTGTATTAACATCTCAAGATGTGCGGGGAAAGAGGAGCCACCAATTGAGCAAGGGCGTGAGGCTGTGGGAGAAAAGGGGGAGGAAGAGGAGGGGTTCTTTGATCCTGGGATTCATCTGGCTTTCATGGTCTGGAGGAGGCTGAGGAGCCCTTTGAACTTTGTGTTTAGGTGGAGAGAGCCCGTGAGGTGGGAGGGTGCCTAAGGGGCAGGGGGTGCTGGTCCCAACTCATCTGGGAGGCACATGTGTTTGGACAAACGGGGATAGGGGGGACATGGGTATGAGGAGGTGTCACATCTTTACACCCGGTTGACCCATTCACTCAGGACATACTCACACTATAGGCCAGACATACTGTGCTTGGGTCCATTTCACATCCCTACAATCCAGCATGTTTGGCTTGTGCGAGTGCTGATTCGTGCTCAAGTTCAGCACAGTGCCCTCTCCCCTTATGGCACAACTGGAAGAAGTAATCAGAAACATTAACAGTCAAATATTGTCTGTAATGTGATCACTCCTCAAATTCTTAACAACAGTTGACACATTTCACTCTATTAATTAAATGCAAATACTCAAAATGATCAAACAATCAAGCATTGTACTATGGCTGGAACAGTTCACAAAACCCATGGTTCGGATCTGCAACCTGTTTCAAAAAAGCTGGCACAAGTGGAAAAAAAGACTGAGAAAGTTGAGGAATGCTCATCAAACAGTTATTTGGAAAATCCCACAGGTGAACAGGCTAATTGGGAACAGGTGAGTACCATGATTGGGTGTAAAAGCAGCTTCCATGAAATGCTCAGTCATTCACAAACAAGGATGGGGCGAGGGTCACCACTTCGTCAACAAATGCATGAGCAAATTGTTTAGGAACAACATTTCTCAAACAGCTATTGCAAGGAATTTAGGGATTTCACCATCTACGGTCCGTAATATCATCAAAAGGTTCAAAGAATCTGGAGAAATCATTGCACATAAGCAGCAAGGCTGAAAACCAACATTGAATGCCTGTGACCGCCGATCCCTCAGGCGGTACTGCATCAAAAACCGACATCAGTGTGTAAAGGATATCACCACATGGACTCAGGAACACTTCAGAAAACCACTGTCAGTAACTACTTTTCCCAGTTGGTGGTCACGATTTTTGGTTCAGTAATCTATCATTGCCATTTTTAAATCAATTATGTCATGTATAGTTACGGAGCTGTCAACATTTGGTGTTTGAATTCCAGTAGATCTTCTTCCATGCACTTTTGTCTATGCTTGATACTTGGCAACGACTTCATTAATATTTGGGGTACGATTCTGACAGTTGGGACTCTCAGGGTGGATTGCAGCATCTGTGTGACGACTCTTGTGCGCTGATTTAAAGATAGTACAAACATCATCCGTATTTTTCGGAGTATAAGTCGCTCCGGAGTATAAGTCGCACCGACTGAAAATGCATAATAAAGAAGGAAAAAAACATATGTAAGTCGAACTGGAGTATAAGTCGCATTTTTGGGGGAAATTTATTTGATAAAAACCCAACACCAAGAATAGACATTTGAAAGGCAATTTAAAATAAAGAATAGTGAACTTCCGCCCGATTGTAGCTGAGATAGGCTCCTGCGACCCCGAAGGGAATAAGCGGTAGAAAATGGATGGATGGATGGAACAACAGGCTGAATAAGTGTACGTTATATGACTCATAAATAACCAACTGAGAATGTGCCTGGTATCTTAACGTAACATATTATGGTAAGAGTCATTCAAATAACTATAACATATAGAACATGCTATACGTTTACCAAACAATCTGTCACTCCTAATCGCTAAATCCGATTAAATCTTATACATCTAGTCTCTTACGTGAATGAGCTAAATAATATTATTTGATATTTTACGGTAATGTGTTAATAATTTCACAAATAAGTCGCTCCTGAGTATAAGTCGCACCCCCGGCCAAACTATGAAAAAAACTGCGACTTATAGCCTGAAAAATACGGTACACATCTAATATATTACTATATTGATGAACAGAAGAAGGTGGTTTGTGCCAGTCATCTGTGGTAGTTTATTTCTGACTGGACAACATGCGCTGGTGAATGTGTTTTAACAGACATAATCTTTTGAAAACTCCACTCTGCCATTTTTTCAACACGAATGACCTGTTTGAGAGTCATTGAATGTGTCTTGATTGGTGAATGGATGAGCGTAGGATAGACAGAAGGGAAAACCACGTAATTGTTATTCAACTACCTCCTTGTCATCCTTTCAACATCCAGGCAAATATTTTATATCCACTCAAAAACATCAAAATCCGAGATGTTGGTAGACAAGGGTAATATCCGGGAGTCTTTAGGAGAATCCGGAGGAGTTGGCAGGTCTGTCAAAGTGCTTCCATACAGCAGAGCTACTGTGTACAAAGCCACAGACTTGTCCTTTATCGTTGAACCTTTAGGTACAAGATTATTGTGTGCAGACGGAATACATTTTTGGAGTAAGATATGAAAACTTAGTAGTAAAAATGTTTTTAAAAAAACATACAATACAAACAACACACGTGTCAGGTCAACCGAACGGTTCCATCCCTGGCTCACTCATCCGTGACTGCATTCGTGTGCGATTAATTTGATGGCTTCTCTCCCAATTAGTTAATTTATTTTGCACAAAACTAATAAGAGACATTTGGAACAGGAAATAATCCACAAAATCAGAGAAATTGCAGTAATACAGCAGAATAAAAGCGATAGGCCCAAGTACAAATGCTCTGTGTGAACCCAGGCCAGAGAGGGCCAGGAGAGTGCACCGTATGAATGTCCGAGTGCGAGTATCCCCTCAACAGTAAAACCTAATAAGTTATCTTCTTCCCACTCCCTTTCAGGCAAAACTAGACAATCATGCTTTACATCAGGGGTCCCCAAAAGGATACGGCCCCCCAGCGTCCAAAATCCGGCCCGCGGGAAGTCCCAAATTAATTTTTTATTTTTTTTTATTTTAAAAAAAATGTTTTTTATTTTTTTTATTTGTCCTTACTAGTCCATTTTCTACTGTCTCCTAGCCACTCAGGCAAATCATATTGTCTAAAAATGCATGTTACCATAGATAACGTGACATGCAGCAAGTGCGCTCTTTAAGTCAATTAGTGCGTGAGGAATATATATGTATGAATATATATATATATATATATATATATATATATATATATATATATATATATATATATATATATATATATATATATATATATATATATATATATATATATGGATGGATGGATGGATAGATATCTATATATGTGTGTGTGTGTGTATATATGTATATATTGTATATACATATATACACACACACACACACACATTTACATATATATACACTACCGTTCAAAAGTTTGGGGTCACCCAAACAATTTTGTGGAATAGCCTTCATTTCTAAGAACAAGAATAGACTGTCGAGTTTCAGATGAACGTTCTCTTTTTCTGGCCATTTTGAGCATTTAATTGACCCCAGAAATGTGATGCTCCAGAAACTCAATCTGCTCAAAGGGAGGTCAGTTTTGTAGCTTCTGTAACGAGCTAAACTGTTTTCAGATGTGTGAACATGATTGCACAAGGGTTTTCTAATCATCAATTAGCCTTCTGAGCCAATGAGCAAACACATTGTACCATTAGAACACTGGAGTGATAGTTGCTGGAAATGGGCCTCTATACACCTATGTAGATATTGCACCAAAAACCAGACATTTGCAGCTAGAATAGTCATTTACCACATTAGTAATGTATAGAGTGTATTTCTTTAAAGTTAAGACTAGTTTAAAGTTATCAATGCAGCCTCGGGGTCAAAAAGTTTGGGGACCCCTGCTTTACATACTATACATTACCTTTTGCACGATATTAATTTTAATATAATTTTAATTTTAAAATTATTATTATTATTTTTGTATGTCATTGCCTGAAATAAATACATAAATGAAAAACAATTACATGAAAAAATGAACAGTAAAACCCTGATAACCGGATAACTACTTAAACAAATAATTGTTTAGCCTAAGCGTCGTTTCAGCCACACTAAACCATCGTTTAAGGTTCCCCTCCTTGGATATTTTTTTACAAGGTTAAGTGCGCCGTGTATTTCTTGAATCTCCGGCTCTTGGTTTTGTATGGACTCACCGATCGTTTATAAACTGTGTTCGGAGAGGAAGTGAAGCCATAAAAGACCGCTCCCCACACAGCAAGTGACGTCAGAAAGAACACGCCACAGCCAGCTTCATAACAACTGGCTTAGTAACTCGGAACTAACCACCGGAAAGATGGAGGCGAGTCATCCAGACATGCCCGTGTTTCTCCTACTTCTACATGTGCAGAAGCTTGTGGAAATCCCACATGAATAGCTTAAGAGAAAAAAACACGCGATTGCAGCTATTTCGGATACAACACTTCTCAGACGACAAGAGAACTTTCAAATGTCCAGGTCAGCTGTGATTCTACTTAGCGAAAAACTTTGTCCATTTGTCGAAGGAGAGACAACGAGAATGCGGGCTCCCGTGGATGTGATTAAAAAAAGTAGCGTGTGCTTTGTATTACCTGGTCGTCGGGGGAAGACTACGGAAAACAGTGAATGCTTTTGGACTGGCAAAGCAGACTGTATCAGTTATTGTTCGCCATGTATGTCGCAGACTCAACGTCTAGGTCCAGAGTATATAAAGTCACCAAAAAAGGAATGGACAATGAAGGTGAAGGCAAAAGAGTGAGGAGTGTCCTGACCAGATATCTAGATCCCTAGATTGATTGTTGTCAAATGTTGATTTGTCAAATTGTTTACTTTCACATGTCCATTAAAGATTTGATTAATTTATGATGGCTCAAGTGTGATTAACTGCAATAGGGCCCAACAGCACACTATGACGTGTGCATTTTCCGCACATGCGTACTAATTCGCGTTGCACCGGCCGCCAGAGGGGGGATGGGGTCTTAAACGGCGGCATTGTGTGTGTGCGTGGATAAGGATATAGTTAGGTGGGATTTACCCTGGATAACCTTAGCCGGCTCAGTGTAGAAGGGGCCTTAGGAGAGATATTATAAGAAAGATTGTGCAAGAATGTCTTTATAATAAGCTTGTAAAATATTCTCATTTCTTCAGGTCATTGTATTCTCAGGGCATTGAATCAATCACATCTGGACTGTTCAGAATGTCTTGGAAGACATTTCGCCTCTCATCATCAGTTCATGCTCACAGACGTAGGGCAGATCTAGCCTGAGCGCTTGATGCCGGATCCAAAGTATTTCTCCTCAACAGGAGGAGGCATGCCCAGACAAGAATTGATTTGCTCTATTGTGGCGCAAAACGACAGCTGTTAAAATGCGAAGAAGAGAGACCTGGTACCCCAGCACCTCCAAAACCCTCAAATCTAAACTCCAAACATCCCAGAACAAGCTAGTCAGATTACTTCTAGACCTCCACCCCAGATCACACCTCACTCCTACCCACTTCTCCAAAGTGGGCTGGCTCAGGGTGTAGGACAGAGTAAAACAACTTGCACTGAGCCTAGTCTATAAAATCCGCTACACCTCCCTGATACCTAAGTACATGTCAAGCTACTTCCATAACGTAAATGACCGCCATAACCACAACACCAGGGGGAGCTCCACAAACCACGTTAAAGGCCTACTGAAACCCACTACTACCGACCACGCAGTCTGATAGTTTATATATCAATGATGAAATCTTGACATTGCATCACATGCCAATACGGCCGGGTTAGATTAGTAAAGTGCAATTTTAAATTTCCCGCAAAATATTCTGCTGAAAACGTCTCGGTATGATGACGTTAGCGCGTGACGTCATGGATTGTGCGGACATATTGGGACACCATTGTGGCCAGCTAATAAGTCGTCTGTTTTCATCGCAAAATTCCACAGTATTCTGGACATCTGTGTTGGTGAATCTTTTGCAATTTGTTTAATGAACAATGAAGACAGCAAAGAAGAAAGCTGTAGGTGGGAAGCGGTGTATTAGCGGCCGGCTGCAGCAACACAACCAGGAGGACTTTGAGTTGGATAGCAGACGCGCTACCGTGAGTACGCAGCTTTGGCTTCCAAACATTTGATCGCTTGCCCGTACGTGCGTGCCGCTATGTGCATGTCACGTACGTAACTTTGGGGAAATATATGTGCTGTATGAACTTTACGGAGGTGAACGGTACTTTGGGCTGTGGGATTGAGTGTGTTGTGCGGGTGTTTGAGTTGTATTGGTGGGTTATATGGACGGGAGGGGGGAGGTGTTTGTTATGCGGATTAATTTGTGGCATATTAAATATAAGCCTGGTTGTGTTGTGGCTAATATATACGTATATGTCTTGTGTTTATTTACTGTTTTAGTCATTCCCAGCTGAATATCAGGTCCCACCCGCCTCTCTTCCCTATCTGAATCGCTTCCACTGCCCTCTAATCCTTCACTCTCACTTTCCTCATCCACGAATCTTTCATCCTTGCTCAAATTAATGGAGTAATCGTTGCTTTCTCGGTCCGAATCGCTCTCGCTGCTGGTGGCCAAGATTGTAAACAATGTGCAGATGTGAGGAGCTCCACAACCTGTGACGTCACACTACTTCCGGCACAGGCAAGGCTTTTTTATCAGCGACCAAAAGTTGCGAACTTTATCGTCGATGTTCTCTACTAAATCCTTTCAGCAAAAATATGGCAATATCACGAAATTATCAAGTATGACACCTAGAATGGACCTGCTATCCCCGTTTAAATAAGAAAGTTTCATTTCAGTAGGCCTTTAAACCCAGATTCCGATCTAACAAAGGTCTTAACTCATTCTCCTTCAATGCCACATCAATATGGAATGCACTCCCAACAGGTGTAAAAGAAAGTGCATCTCTATCCTCCTTCAAAACCGCACTAAAAGAACACCTCCAGTCAACTACAACCCTAGCCTAACCCCCTCCCCCCACCACATCCCACCTCCTCGGATTGTAAATAATCAAATGTAAATAATCAAATGAATATATATACTTGTTCTTATGCTTTCTGAGCTCACTATGTTCACTGCTCGCTGTACATATCCTACCAAGTCAGACCTACACTGTTACAATGTCCATTTCTCAGATGATATAATTGTTGATGACTGAAGTGCTTATAGCAACCAAACCTAACCCCCCTGCCAAAACCCCTCCACATCCCATTGTAAATAATGTAAATAATTACATGTATATACTCTGATGATTAACTTGTGTGATGACTGTATTATGATGATAGTATATATCTGTATCATGAATCAATTTAAGTGGACACCGACTTAAACAAGTTGAAAAACTTATTTGGGTGTTACCATTTAGTGGTCAATTGTACAGAATATGTACTGTGCTGTGCAATCTACTAATAAAAGTTTCAATCAATCAATCAAACCTCTGCCATCACAACAGTTGTTCAGATGGAATCAATAGTCAGAGGGGGTGGTTTGGTGTCTTTCCTCTCTGCCCCCCAAAGTACTTCCAGCCTGAGCCTCTCTAACCCTTCCCAAAAGACAGTCTGCATGACTCAAAGTCTGTGCTATTATCGTTTTAACCGTATTTCGTCTTTTTACGGAAGGTGACAATTGAGGTCGTGGATGGTTTAGAAGCGCACGAGCCAGAAAAAGGCCACCGCAAGGAGAGTAAACCCAACTGGGCTTCTACCAACTGGAGAAACTGGTGGCCTCGCACGTCCTCCACATCGTCCTCCACCACTCATCAAGCGGCAGAGCACGATCGGTCCTACGGAGATAACGGCGAAGACAGCAACTTCTTGAGGCCGCCAGTGGATTGGGACCGGAGAGGAGGCACCGGAGAAAGAGGCAAACCCCAAATGGAATACGGTAAGAAGCACAGCCGCGTGTGTGACAGAATATTTATAGTAGGATTCATGGCCTAGCATGCCCAACGTTTGGCCACAGCTTGATGCGGAATCTATAATTTACAGATTTGCTGATTCAGTCTGTCACCATAACAAGTGTTGCTATCTCCATACAGGCCTTTTGGCAGCCCTCGCTTGAAACCTTTTAACACTCCTTTATGAGACACATTTCTCTACGGTGTCGAGCTCGCTAGGTGACACAATTTAAATGCCTCCCGACATCAAAGTTGAGCAGCAGGAACCAGGCCAAGAGCGCTGTTCGTCTGCCTCGCCGCGCTCACAACCCTCTCCAAGAGTAGACCTTGCACATAAATCAGCTGGGGGAAGAATTTACACTCTCTGTCATATAGTGTGTGTGCAGTCCGAGTTGTAGCATGCCCAAACCAATGTGGTGGAACAGGAATGCGGCTGCTGTGGAAAATGACATTTTATCCACTTGCCCTTTTTACGAAAGTGGTTAGGAGTGCGACTTTATGGTCTTTTTGTGTCAACCCCAATGCCCATATCTAATGTGACTGGCTTATCACTGTGGTCAGCTTTATTTCATGACTGACTAACACAGCTTTAACTTGCTCCTGGTTTTAAATTAGTAGTCACAACTGTGGACAGCCAGTGATGGTTATCTATTATGTTGCATTATGTCATCTAGTCTGTAGACCAGGGGTGTCAAACGCGCGACCCGAGGGCCGGGTCAGGCCCGCGGCATGAGTTTGCTAAATATTAAAATGTACCTGAAATTTTTTAATGAATGAAACAGCTGTTCTAAATGTGTCCACTGGATGTCGCAATAGCAATTATTTGTATCTTTGTAGATGATGCTAGATACCGTATTTTTCGGAGTATGAGTCGCACAGGCCGAAAATGCATAATAAAGAAGGAAAAAAACATATAAGTCGCACTGGAGTATAAGTCGCATTTTTTGGGGAAATGTATTTGATAAAAGCCAACACCAAGAATAGACATTTGAAAGGCAATTTAAAATAAATAAAGAATAGTGAACAACAGGCTGAATAACGTTATATGACGCATAAATAACCAACTGAGAACGTGCCTGGTATGTTAACGTAACATATTATGGTAAGAGTCATTTAAATATATAACTATAACATACAGAACATGCTATACGTTTACCAAACAATCTGTCACTCCTAATCGCTAAATCCCATGAAATCTTATACGTCTAGTCTCTTACGTGAATGAGCTAAATAATATTATTTGATATTTTATGGTAATGTGTTAATAATTTCACACAAGTCGCTCCTGAGTATAAGTCGCACCCCCGGCCAAACTATGAAAAAACTGCGACTTATTGTCCGAAAAACACGGTATGTACAAAATAAACCAAATGATGTTTCACCAGTCAGGGAAAATGATCAAACTACATGAATAACATCCTGTAATTTGGTTTTTATACATTTTTTTTATCTTGACGGATTGAAAATTAACACCAATGAAGAAAATATAAATAACGACAAATAAATTATCAACCGCAACATGTAAGTGTAAAAAAAACCCAACAACATTAGGATTTGTACATTTGTGCTTGTTCTATTTTCAAAAAAAAAGAAAACAATCTGAAGTTGTCTTTATTTTTAAGTTATCGTGCTGGGATTTTACCAGTCCGGCCCATTTAGGAGTAGATTTTTCTCAATGTGGCCCCCAATCTAAAATGAGTTTGACACCCCCCGCTGTAGACCGATGGCGACGAATGGTGACCGATTTGATGAACAACCCCTTAAGCAGCCGCCCTACAAACTGACAGCTGCAGTATGGATGGGTTAACTTCTCTGGTGATCACATCACATAGGATTTTTGCAGCAAATTGTGTTTCCACTTCATTTGAAAACCACCTAATATTAAACTCTGCTTCTACCTCTTTATTTGCTTTGTCAGTTAGGGCAACCTGTTGAGGCCGCAAACTAATTGGTCCTGAATAATTGCATCATCTGCTGGTATTTGCCAAGTCGTGGAACCAATTACTCTTCTCTTGCTTCCAGTTTCAGGACACACTGACATAGTCTATTGCGCCGCTCCCTGCCGCACATTGCTGCAGTGTTTCCAAGTCTGTCTTGTTTCGAATTTTCATTTCAATTACCGTATTTTTCGGAATATAGAGCGCACCGGTATATTAGACGCACCCACTAAATTTTAGGGGGGAAAAATGTTTCCATGTTAGCCGCACCGAACTATAAGCCACAGATATATATATGTTGCAAAATTAGTTATTTACACAAAGATTTTGTAAATAGTTATTTACATACCTCATAGGGTTGTACGGTATAGTATATCAGTATTAGTATAGCACCGTGATACTAATGAATCATATTCGGCATTATACCACCTCTGAAAAGTATAATTTTCTAGCACTTGTCCTTCATATTGTTGACAAAATAATAGAATGATAAATGACACAATATGTTACTGCTTATGTCAGCAGCTAAACTAGGAGCCTTTGTTTGCTTACTTACTAATATAAGAAAAGTTGTCTTGTATGTTCACTATTTTATTTAAGGACAAACTTGCAATAAGAAACATATGTTTAATGTACCGTAAGAGTTTTTGTTAAAATAAAGCCAATTATGCAATTTTTTGTGGTCCTCTTTATTTAGGAAAGTACCGAAAAGTATCGAAATAATTTTGGTACCGGTAACAAAATATTGTTATCGGGACAACACTAATACCTCAATTGTTTCCAAACGGCGCCTGTAACATGGCAGTAAAACAGCAGATTAAACAAAACAGAAGTCATCGTCACAGACCCACAAGCTGCGGAAGCTAGCTCTCCAATCAGCTAAACAGACTCGATAACTCCACGGTGACGTCTCGGTGAGTTTACAGAGGAAATTTGTGAAACTGGAACATTGCAAAAATAATGCCACTGTAAGTTACTTATACCGACACAGACACTTGTAAAAGGGTTGGCTAATGTGCTAGCGTCATTACATTACAATAGCAGGTGGGCTTATGTAATCCTACAGACATTACACATGAGGCGGTTTAGTAAGTATGTGTTGGTGTGTTAGTGTCGTGATCTTCATTTTTTATTCATGCACACATGTTAAAAGTGCAATTTCAATGTTGATGTGCATTTATTAGAAAAAAACTGAAGGTTATGGCATGCAGAATTTGTTCTTATTATTTTTCAAACAATTTTCCTTAAAATACGCATTGAGGCTATAAAGTGTGTTTTATCTGATTACTAGACTAATCAAACAAAATCGATAATTACTGGATTACTAAAATAATCGATAGTTGCAGCCCCTGTTAAATTAGCATGTATTTTAATGCTTTCCATTAACATTCCCAGTTTTTTCTAATAAATACACATCATCAACTTTAAAATTGCACTTTTAATATGTGTGCATTAAAAAAACAAACACTATTAAACGCCACACACATATCAAGGCACCCACGCAACACTGCTCTTGTTACGTACGACGGGGGAAGGAGACGACACAACGGCAGAGATCAGTTCATTAGGTTTATTGAACCCGATGCTGATGAAGTGGTGGGGTGTGTATGCTACTAAAAGTGAATGGTGCAAGACGATGTGTAGAGTTAACAATGTAAATGTTACCAGAGTTTGTTGTAAGTGCGTGTTGGATGAATCCTTCGTCAGACCAAAGGGGCAAGGCGAGAAGGCAGTCCATGGGCAAGCAAGAGGTCGGGATGCTGGAGAGAAGCAACGAGGTCCGTGTCCAAGCAGGGGTCGAGGATCGAGGGAGGCAGTCCGGAATCCATGGGGAAGTCGAAGCATACAGCTCGATCACGGGAAACACTGCGGGGAACACAGAGGACATAACACACGGGCACAGGGAAGGCACAGAGAGAGCAAGTACGCAAGTATGCTTACTACGAGGAGTGAACTACGTTCCGGGACTGGATCTTCGGGTCCGCTAGTCTTTATGCTGTCTGTCTTCATCAGACCCAGGTGCGTAATTGTTGATTGCCTGCAGGCGCGTCGCCACGATGCGGGCAGAGCGAGCAGGGGCGTGTCCTGGCGCGCTTCTAGCGAAGGTGCCAGCAGCGCTTGCAGCAGATGACATGCGGGATTGCGCATGCGCCGTGACAGCTCTCATGTGCGCTTGATTGTAGCGTCCTTGCGGGGCCTATGTCCGCGTATTTAAAGATACAGGCACTCCATGTGGTCCGGATTTTAGGATTGTGTTATTAGTTACCATTAATAAACAATTTAATCCAAGGGTGTCAAACCCGCGAACAGGTATTATCCGGCCCTAGTGATGAGTTAGCCAAGTACCGTATTTTTCGGATTATAAATCGCTCCGGAGTATAAATCGCACCGGCCGAAAATGCATAATAAAGAAGGAAAAAAACATACATAAGTCGCACTGGAGTATAAGTCGCATTTTTTGGGGAAATTTATTTGATAAAATCCAACACCAAGAATACACATTTGAAAGGCAATTTAAAATAAATGAAGAATAGTGAACAACAGGCTGAATAAGTGTACATTATATGACGCATAAATAACCAACTGAGAACGTGCCTGGTATGTTAACGTAACATATTATGGTAAGAGTCATTCAAATAACTATAACATATAGAACATGCTATACGTTTACCAAACAATCTGTCACTCCTAATCGCTAAATCCCATGAAATCTTCTTCCTCGGTGTCGCTTCTAAACAACTCTGCCAACTCCAAAGGTAGACAATGCGCCGCTTCCTCTTCTATCGGTACGTCGCTTACTTCAGAGTCATCGTCAGTTGCAGTTCCAATTATTCTGATATACGTCTAGTCTCTTACGTGAATGAGATAAATAATATTATTTGATATTTTACGGTAATGTGTTAATAATTTCACACATAAGTTGCTCTAGAATTAAAGATTGCTTAGAGATGCTTTAAAATGTAGTATCGGAAATTATCGGTATCGTTTTTTTTTTTTTTTTTTTTTTTATTAAATCAACATAACAAACACAAGATACACTTACAATTAGTGCACCAACCCAAAAAACCTCCCTCCCCCATTTACACTCATTCACACAAAAGGGTGGTTTCTTTCTGTTATTAATATTCTGCTTCCTACATTATATATCAATATAGATCAATACAGTCTGCAAGGGATACAGTCCGTAAGCACACATGATTGTGCGTGCTGCTGGTCCACTAATAGTACTAACCTTTAACAGTTAATTTTACTCATTTTCATTAATTACTAGTTTCTATGTAACTGTTTTTATATTGTTTTACTTTCTTTTTGTTTCAAGAAAATGTTTTAAATTTATTTATCTTATTTTATTTTATTTTTTTAAAAGGACCTTATCTTCACCATACCTGGTTGTCCAAATTAGGCATAATAATGTGTTAATTCCACGACTGTATATATCGGCATCGGTTGATATCGGTATCGGTAATTAAAGAGTTGGACAATATCGGAATATCGGATATCGGCAAAAAGCCATTATCGGACATCCCTGATAAAAATAGTGCAAAAGGAGGTAAGGTGCACAGTCCAGCCCTGTTGTTTAAATATTATACTATATACATACAGTATATACAGAAGCATTCAGAATGTGGGTGGAAAGTAAAAATTGCACACAAAAAGGTGCTAAACTATAAAATCAGTGCCTATGAGAGTTCACCGTGGTTATGGCTTTAGGGCAAAAACTGTTCTTGAGTCTGTTTGTCTTAGACCTGATGACCCTGTAGCGCCTTCCTGAGGGCAGCAGGTCAAACAGATGAAAGCCAGGGTGTGAGCTGTCCTTGATAATGTTGGTAGCTCTGCTGAGGCAGCGGGAGGTGTAAATGTCTGTCAGGGAGGGGAGAGGGCAGCCGATGATCCGCTGTACTGCCTTTACCACTCTCTGGAGCCTCTCCCTGTCTGCAGCGGTGCAGCTGCCGTACCATTTTGCCGTACCGAGTTGTCTTTATTTGTAAATTATCATGCCGTGATTTTACCATTACGGCCCACTTGGGAATAGATTTTCCTCCATGCGGCCCCTGAGCTAAAATGAGTTTGACACCCCTGATTTAATCGATTAATCGTTGCAGCCCTGGGTATTTCAATAATTCACAGCGGAGGTTATCATTAATCACGCACCAGTCGTGTTCTTTGCTAACCATGCTGGGGCCGTCAAAGAACACCCCACTCATAGCGCTCCCACCAGTCAAACAAACTTGACTTTTAGTGTCAAGCCTTTACTTACTATAATGCATAACCTTGGAGGTCTGCACACAAAAGCAAGGCTCTGTGCCTTGCACAAGGGTGCCTCAGCAGATGTCTCGAGGCGAATCGATCAACAAGTTAATACATCAGCATTAGAAAGTTTTAGCTCACACTTTTTGCTCATGATATCTTATTGGAGGGCTAGAGAAGGGGCGTTGGGTGTCTATCTGTTGGTAATGCGGGGCAGATGGTCAGGAGGGGGGGGCTGTAAAAGAGGGCTTGGACTCTGGCCAGAAATACTTCCATCCCAACATGCCCACATTAATTTTCCTCATTGAAGGAGCACCGCTTTCAAGACGTGTGTGTCAGGGAGATCTGTGTTTGCATGCGGTCGTGCAGATGGACTTAGGCAGTTGTAGCGCCAAGTGTAACTGTTTCCATGTATGGCCATTACCGCCGTGCGCTCAGCGATAATTGGACTTAAAGAGGATTTCTTGCCAATTCACTTCCCATTTTCGATCCGACGAATCACAGATAAATTGCGCTCCACGCTAAATGTCTTGAATCATTGGTGGAGTTTGCCAAAGTCATCCTTGTTACTTGACTCACTGACTGAAGACACATACCCGGTGCCTTGGAGTTATTTGTTTAACAATCCAGTGTGAGCCTGTACAAGACATGTGTGCACAGAACACGACTACTTTGCCGCCCCTACTTATTATTCGTCAGGCATGCTGTAAGGACTGAGGATGTTCAGCTTGTGGCCCGACTTCAGCGCTCTCGTCTCTTTCTCTCGGCATCAGACTACATGGATGGAGAGGGGGACTGGAGTAACTGGTCTCTGTGCAGCGTCACCTGTGGAAACGGCAACCAGAAGAGAACCAGGTCTTGTGGCTACGCCTGTACCGCCACTGAGTCCAGAACCTGTGATATGCCAAACTGTCCAGGTAAATAAATGCTTCACTACTTCATTAAGTCTAATGAGATCCAAAACAAAGGCTGTATCAAAAATGCAATGAAGTTCTGCACCATTATATTAGGAACACTTACTAATATTTTGGTTACCTTACTATTATCTACACTTCCCTGAAAGGTGCAGCACACTTCTACAGCCATGATACTTGACACACTAAATCAGATTAGCACCTACAGTCGTGGTCAAAAGTTGACATACACTTGTAAAGAACATAATGTCATGGCTGGCTTGTGTTTCCAATAAATCTTATTTTTTGTGATAGAGTGATTGGAGCTAGGGATGTCCGATAATGGCTTTTTGCTGATATTCCGATATTGTCCAACTCTTTAATTACCGATATCAACCGATATACAGTATACAGTCGTGGAATTAACACATTATTATGCCTAATTTGGACAACCAGGTATGGTGAAGATAAGGTACTTTTTAAAAAAAATTCATAAAATAAAATAAGATAAATAAATTAAAAACATTTTCTTGAATAAAAAAGAAAGTAAAACAATATAAAAACAGTTACATAGAAACTAGTAATTAATGAAAATGTGTATAATTAACTGTTAAAGGTTAGTACTATTAGTGGACCAGCAGCACGCACAATCATGTGTGCTTACGGACTGTATCCCTTGCAGACTGTATTGTTATATATTGATATACAGTATCAATATATGTAGGAACCAGAATATTAATAACAGAAAGAAACAACCCTTTTGTGTGAATGAGTGTAAATGGGGGAGGGAGGTTTTTTGGGTTGATGGGTGCACTAATTGTAAGTGTATCTTGTGTTTTTTATGTTGATTTAATTTAAAAAAAAAAAAAAAAAAAACGATACTGATAATAAAAAAACAGATACCGATAATTTCCGATATTACATTTTAACGCATTTATCGGCCGATAATATTGGCAGGCCGATATTATCGGACATCTCTAATTGGAGCACATACTTGTTGGTCACAAAAACATTCCAAATACTTTCTGTCCAAAGGTATTGAAGATGCCTTCAAGACCGCAGCCACAGAAGTGAGCCTGCTGGCCGGAACAGATGATTTCAATGCCACTGAGCTCTTCGGCGTTGGTAAGTTCAGTGCCTGGAATGTTCCGGTGCTGTCAAAGACAAACATAATTCCATGCATCCTCTACAATTAAAACAAGATGGGAGTATTTTTTTGTTTTACAGTGTCTTTGTATCTTCTAGACACAGACAGCTGCGAGCGATGGATGAATTGCAAGAGCGACTTTTTGAAGAAATACATGAGCAAAGTGGCCAACGACCTCCCGAGCTGCCCTTGCTCGTACCCGACGGAGGTGGCGTACAGCACGGCTAACGTGCACGACGCCGCCTCGCGCAGAAATTTCCGCTGGAAAGACGCCAGCGGGCCGAAGGAGAAGCTGGAGATCTACAAGCCCACGGCGCGATACTGCATCCGCTCCATGCTGACGCTGGAGTCCACCACGCTGGCCGCGCAGCACTGTTGCTACGACGACGGCATGAAGCTCATCACGCGCGGCAAAGGAGCGGGGACGCCCAATCTCATCAGCACCGAGTTCTCGGCCGACCTGCACTACAAGGTGGACATCTTGCCCTGGATCATATGCAAGGGGGACTGGAGTCGCTACAACCAGGCCAGGCCGCCCAACAACGGACAGAAGTGTCGCCACAACCCCCAGGAAGACGACTACTACAAGCAGTTCGAAGAAGCGACAGAGTTCTAGCCCTTCGCTTGGACACTATTCCAACATGGTGATGCCGCCATTTTGGATTCAAGGGTTCTAAGACTTTAAAGTATGAGGACCTGAAATCAATGAGAACCATTTATATGGACACCAAGAACTACCTGGCACTGAATATTGTGCCTTTTTTAAAAAAAAATATACCTCTGAGAAAAAAATGATGCTTTTTTTTTTTTTTTAGTGGTATCCTGTCATCAATAAAGGGAGTTTCTATTCTTAAAGGGAAATGAATATTAGATAGACATGTCCAAGTGTGTGTGATGGTTTCCCCCCCCATTTTTAAACTTATGTATATGTTTAGCATGCATTTAACATTTAGCATGCACATATCATTCGTGAACAGACCTCCATTGTAAAAAGTCTGCATTGTCTTTCTGTAAAGTATTTATTTGAGTAGTAGCTGTGACTGATGCGGGAAGATTAATGTCTCAATGTAGGTTGATAGTGGACTGTGTGAATGCAATATAGTGGACATATTTTTGCAGGTTATAAGTCTATGAATAAAACTTTTAAGAAAATCGCAGTGCCTTCCTCGGCGTCCGTCCATGAAAGCACCAGGGGCCTCGTTTAGAAAAGTGTGCATGGATGTAGAACATTGAGGAAGAACACGCCTCGGAATGTACGCATGCTCAAAAAGATTCAGATTCACGCACATGTACGCAACTCTTCTCAATATAATTCAAACTTACTGTGCGCAGGATAGTTTCACCCCATTGTTTTCTCCCAGTCACCCATAAATGGTCATGCTAATTACAGTAGCTCATGAAGACAGACATGGCGGCTCCAAAAAAAAAAGCAATATTTTCAGATTGTTGTTTATTTCGTCGAGCAACGTAAGGATGTTATGTTTGGACTAGTGTCGTCCCGATACCAATATTTTGGTACCGGTACCAAAATGATTTAGATAATTTTCGGTACTTTTATAAATAAAGGGGACCACAAAAAATGTCATTATTGGCTTTATTTTAACAACAAATCTTAGGGTACATTAAACATATGTTTATTATTGCAAGTTTGTCCTTAAATAAAATAGTGAACATACAACACATCTTGTCTTTTATTAGTAAGTAAGCAAACAAAGGCTCCTAATTAGTCTGCTGACATATGTAGTAACATACTATTATTTTTGTCAATATTATTAAGGACAAGTGGTAAAAAATTTATTATTAATCTACTTGTTCATTTACTGTTAATATCTGCTTACTTTCTCTTTTAACATGTTCTGTCTACACTTCTGTTAAAAAGAAATAATCACTTATTCGTCTGTTGTTTGATACTTTACATTAGTTTTGGATGATACCACAAATTTGGGTATAATCCGATACCAAGTCGTTACAGGATCATACATTGGTCATATTCAAAGTCCGGACCAGTACTTTTCAGAGGCGGTATAGTACCGATAATGATTCATTAGTATCTCGGTACTATACTAATACCGGTATACCGTACAACCCTAGTTTGGACGGCTACGTAACGTCATATTTAATTTAAAAAAAATAATAAGAATTTGAATTTGACCAGTCTTATGCTACGTTTACACTGCAGGGTCGGATGTCCAATTTTAATTTTTTTCTCAAATCCTTTTTTTTAGTGGCGATTTCTTTCTTCTTTCATGCGCTCATGACTTAGACTTAGACAAACTTTATTGATCCACAAAGGAAATTGTTCCACACAGGAGCTCAGTTACAAAGGATAGAAAGGGTAAGGTTGGAAAGGATGTCACACGCACTGCAGTGTTTACAGAAGTAAACATGACTCCCACTCTCGTCTGTCTCAGTACTGTCGCATTTGTATCAATATCAAAGATATTTTGTAATCAAAGTCAATATTTTCTGAACCGAATTATTGCGCATCGAAGATTAAGAAGGAAGAGGTACATTTTTTTTGGCTCTGGCAGGTTTACATTATATTGCATTTTATATATATTATATATAAATTATATATATATATATATTTACATATATATATATAATTTAACAATATATATATATATATATATATATATATATATATATATATATATATATATATATATATATATATATATATATATGTATATAATGTAAAAATATATATATATATACACATATATAAATATGTATGTAATAAAATATATATATATATATATATATATATATATATATATATATATATATATATATATATATATATATAATAAATATATAATACAAAAACTAATATATATATATATATATATACATATATATATATATATATATATATATATATATATATATATATATATATATATATATATATATATATATATTGCATTATATTACGCTATAATGCATTGATGTCTGCTTGAAGAGTGTGTCTGTGGGCGAGCAGTCGCAGACAGGAGTGGTAAAACGTTCACGTGAGTTCCTAAAACCTTTTATTTTTACCTGTTTTCTTCTCCGTCTATTTTGGTAAATAATTATGACACTTGTCGCTATTTGATGACATGGTCAGATGAATGCGACCTGGACGCTGTAGCGTTCACATTGAGGACACATCACATATATATCCGATGTATATATTCACATACGAAATAGGCCTGGGTCGATTAGGAAAAAATTGGAATTGCACTGTTCACGCAGACGTGAAAAAATTTGATACAGGTCGCACATGGGCAAAAAAATCGGAATTGACCTGCAGTGTGAACAAGGTCAGCTCTACCGTGACTGAAGCTGTTGCTGAGATGAACAAAACATGTTCACATTTTGGCATTCTGTTTGCCAATTCTTTTTCAAAATAAAGTATTTTATATTTGATATGTATTTATTTTGTCAAGTAATGCACACAAGTAGTCATCGTGAGCGATAATTAAAGCAAAATTATGTCAATATATTAAGGGAATAAGCGGTAGAAAAAGGATTGATGGATGGATATTATTGGCACAATAAATGTTTTTTTTCCACTGCTATTGATCTTAAAAATATATATTAGAGTGGTAATAATAATGAAAATATTCTTGATATATCCTAAGTGAGATCCAACTCCAACTATGTTAGAAACGCCTACAGTCTAAATCAGGGGTGTCAAACTCATTTTAGATCGGGGGCCACATGGAGAAAAGTCTACTCCCAAGTGGGCCGGACTGGTAAAATCACGGCATGACAACTTAAAAATAAAGACAACTTCAGATTGTTTTCTTTGTTTAAAAATAGAACAAGCACATTCTGAAAATATACAAAACATAATGTTGTTGTTTTTTACACTTACATGCTGCGGTTAATAGTATTCTATCTTTATTTGTCGTTATTTATACTTTCTGAATACATTATGTGATGATGTTCATCAGTCAACTCATTGGTGTTAATTTTCAATCTATCAAGATAAAAAAAATAATATCAAAATCAAATTACAGGATGTTATTTATATAGTCTAATCATTTTCCTCGACTGGTTCACTCAAATCATGTTTTATTTTAATTTTTTTACATATGTAGCATCATCTACAAACATGTAAATAATTGCTATTGCGACATCTAGAGGACACATTTAGAACAGCGGTTTCTTTCATTAAAAAATGTCGGCTCATTTTTATAGTTAGCAAACCTCATCCCGCGGGCCGGATAAAACCGGGCCATACGTTTGACACCCCTGGTCTAAATGTATTGAAAAAAGTTAAATGTAATTATTTCCCTAATTTTATAACATGAGTTTATCTAACCAAATATTTTTTTTATTTTTTTTTAATTTCACTGTTTTGCCACACACAAAATATTATAAACATAAATGTTTATACATTGCTGTCATTCAAGTAAATATGATCAAAATAAACGATACTTCAATGACCCATCACATTATAATGTTATGTTGTGGCGGGCACTAGGACCATGCTCACACTCAGCAGAATGGGTGTGGTTTTATGTACCTTCTTGGGCACACTATAAAAGTGCATATTGTGTTTTATTGTGTATTCTTATGTTGGCAGTCTTACAATAAAGACCTCAAAGAAACAACGCTGTGTTTCTTGCATTTGCCACATTGGTGACCCCGACAATGTTTCACACAGAAGAGGAAGCTGTGTCTTCATCGGCCATGTCGCCCCAACTCCAGCAACCTGCATCCCCCGCGGGGACAAAGCTTCCGGAGTTCTGGCAGAGCGACCCGGCATCATGGTTCCAGCACATCGAGGCACTCAAGAATCTTCTGCTTCGGAGATTTACTCTAACTGACGCTGAGAGGGCAGATAAACTTCTTTCCCTGCCCGGTTTGGGCGATAGCACCGCCTTGGATCTAATGGACAGTATGCTGTCGCTGCTGGGCTCCGAGGAGGGCGGGTTCATTTTCCCGCATCTTTTCTTGCGGCAGCTACCCCCTGCGGCCCGTGCGGTGTTGGCTAACTCCGCTTCTCTGGCCTCCGGCGACTACCGGGGCTTGGCTGAAGAAGCTGACCGGGTGCTTCTGGCTTCCAGACGGTTTGCCGTGCAGAGCGTAGAAGCGCCCCCTCTGCAGACGATGGAGAACGCGGACCCAGCGGTAGTGGCGGGAGTCGCTACCCGGAAAAGGCGCGAAGCGAGCCAGTGCTTCTTCCATCAACGTTTTGGCGCCAAAGCTCGACGGTGTGTCCCTCCATGCTCCTTCACGGCCCCGGGAAACTCCAACGCCAGCGTTCAGTAGCAGCTGTGGGCGCCGGCGAAGCAAGTGAGCTGCTCTTCATCGCTGACTTGTCGTCAAGGAGACGTTTCCTGGTGGACTCCGGTTCGCAAGTCAGCCTGTTACCTGCCACGGACGCGGACAGGGCGACAGGTGGCTGCGGGCCGCTGCTGAATGCTGCCAACGGCTCGTCGATCGACACTTTCGGCTCCAGGTTGGTGACTGTGTGCTTTCATGGACGCAAATTCCAGTGGGACTTTATCATCGCCGCCATCACGGTTCCCATTATTGGCGCGGATTTTCTGTGTGCTAATGGACTGCTTGTTGATGTTGCTAACCGCCGATTGATTGATGCTGTGTCTTTTTCAACTTTTACATGTAAGGCGGGGGGACTTGGACCGTTAACACACGCTAATTATTTGGCACTGGTGACGTTTTTCAGCGTTTGCTGGCGGATTTTCCGTCATTAATCACTCCCGCTTTTTCCACCGCGGACACTAAGCACGGTGTCGAACATTTCATTCCCACGGTGGGCCCGCCAGTTTTTGCGCGCGCGCCGTTTTGACGCGGCTAAATCGACCATTGCTAAAGAGGAGTTTGCTACTATGGAGCGTTTAGGCATCGTTAGGCGTTCTAATAGCCCGTGGGCCTCGCCCTTGCACATGGTGCCCAAGTCAGACGGTTCCTGGCGGCCTTGTGGGGATTTTCGCCGCCTTAACAACATCACAACGCACGATCGCTACCCTATTCCGCACATCCAGGACTTTTCGGCGCGCCTGGCTGGCGCAGCCATTTTCTCGAAGGTAGACTTAGTTCGTGGTTATCACCAGGTGCCGGTGCGTGCCGAGGACGTGCCCAAGACCGCAGTAATAACCCCTTTGGGATTTTTGAGTTCCTGCGTATGCCTTTTGGCCTGAAGGGGGCAGCACAAACCTTTCAGAGATTAATGGACTCAGTTTTGCGCGGCCTCAATTTTGTGTTTGTTTATCTGGACGACATTTTGGTGGCGAGTCCTTCAGCCGAGGAGCACCAGTCACACCTAACACAGGTGTTCACACGTCTTGACGAGCAGGCCTGATCGTCAATCCTTCTAAATGTCAGTTTGGGCTGTCAGAGATTGATTTTTTAGGTCACCGTATTTCGTCGCTGGGTGCGATCCCTTTGCCTTCAAAAGTGCAAGTGGTGGCAGATTTTCCTTGCCCCTCCACTGTCAAAGCTCTGCAGGAATTTTTGGGCATGATTAATTTTTATAATCGGTTCCTTCCTCTCGCTGCCCACCTCCTGCAGCCTGTTTATGGTGCCCTACGGAACAAAAAGGCAAGCGATTCCCTCGAATGGTCTCCTCAGCGAGTCCAAGCTTTTCATAGGGCTAAATCCGCGCTCGCAGAGGCTGCTCTCCTCGCCCACCCTGTTTCCGCGGCGCCCGTGGCTTTGACAACGGACGCGTCTGATGTCGCCGTGGGCGCTGTGGTGGAGCAGCGGGTGGCGAATGTATGGCAGCCCCTTGCGTTCTTCAGTCGTAAACTGCGAGATAACGAGCGGAAGTACAGTGTATTTGACTGAGAGTTGTTGGCACTGTATCTTGCAACACGCAATTTTCGTTTTCTGTTGGAAGGTCGGTCCTTCACGGCTTTTGTTGACCACAAACCCCTGACGTTTGCCATGTCAAAGGTCACAGAGCCTTGGTCAGCCCGTCAGCAGCGTCACTTGTCGGCCATCTCAGAGTTCACTACGGACATTCAGCATGTGGCCGGTAAGGCCAACCCTGTGGCTGACTGTCTCTCACGCGTACTCGTGTGTCCCGTGCAGCTCGGTTTAGATTTTTCGGGAATGGCCGCTGACCAGCCCGATGACCCCGACATCCGTGCACTCAAAACTGACGGTACAGCGCTAGTGCTCGAGGAGGTGGTAGTTCAGGATGGCGGTCCCGCCCTCCTCTGCGATGTTTCCACTGGCCGCCCTCGGCCGGTTGTCCCGGTAGACTGGCGCGCCGGGTTTTTGACGCAATACACTCCCTGTCGCACCCTGGCGTTCGGGCTTCCGTCAAGTTGGTTGGTGCCAAGTTTGTTTGGCCTGGCCTTAGGAAGGATGTTAGGCAGTGGGCAACCGCATGCGTGGCATGTCAGCGCGCCAAGGTCCACCGGCACACAAAGGCGGCCCTCGAACCATTTCCGATTCCGGTCAGGCGGTTTGACCACGTGCATGTAGACTTAGTTGGCCCCCTCCCTCCGTCGCAGGGTTATACACATTTGCTAACGATGGTAGATCGTACCACCAGATGGCTGGAAGCAGTTCCTCTTTCCTCCACTGCCTCGGTAGACGTTGCTCGCGCGTTTCTGTCAGCCTGGGTTGCGCGTTTTGGCACGCCGTCTGATATCCCCTCGGACAGGGGATCCCAGTTTGTGTCAGAGCTTTGGTCAGCGTTGGCCCAGTCCTTGGGTGTGCAGGTGCACCGTACTACAGCCTACCATCCCCAAGCTAACGCCTTATGTGAACGTTTTCACCGGTCGCTTAAGGCGGCTTTGCGTGCGGCGCTCGTTGATAGCAATTAGATTGACCGTTTACCTTGGGTTATGCTCGGGTTGCGCTCAGCCCCTAAAGAGGATCTTGCAGCGGCCCCCGCTGAATTGGTTTTCGGTCAGCCACTACGCGTTCCGGGGGAATTTTTACCTGAGGGTTGTACCCCGCGACCGTTTCCCTTTTTGTCGAGGGGGTCCTTGGCTCCCGGCCCGATTCACCACTGTTTCCCTAAGTCGTTTGTGCCATCGGAGCTTAAATCTGCCCGTTTTGTCTTCGTACGTCACGACGCCCACCGTTCGCCCCTCCAACCGCCTTACAATGGCCCATTTAGGGTGCTGGAACGCGGTCCTAAAAACTTTGTGCTGGATATGGGCGGGCGCAGGGAATGCGTTTCTCTGGACAGACTTAAACCGGCGCATTGTGTTGCAGGTGAAGAGATACTGCCGGGCCAAGTCCCCCGCCGAGGTCGCCCCCCAAAATCTGTTCGGGTTGAATGTCTTTCGCCTCTCCCGGACCCTGATGTTTGTTCTGCTCCACAAGGCACACCCGCTTCGCGGGATGGACATTGTAGCCGTTACGGCAGGCGAGTGAGGCCCCCTGACAGGTTTTCTTTTTCCCCATAACTTGCTGCCTGGGTGCTCACACTCAGCAGAATGGGTGTGGTTTTATGTACCTTCTTGGGCACACTATAAAAGTGCGTATTGTGTTTTATTGTGTATTCTTATGTTGGCAGTCTTACAATAAAGACCTCAAAGAAACAACGCTGTGTTTCTTGCATTTGCCACAATGTACAATATAACTACATCAATACAGCTGCATCTGTTCATATGAAGTTACTCACAAATACGTTTGCAATCTATCCGGATACCTATATATACTGCATATACAGTACATCCTGAAATAAATGTGTTGTGTGCCTTTTTCATGTGAGTATGAGATTTTTGGTGGTGACACCAACGGTCATCAGGATTCCGTGTCCGAGAAACAAGTCAAAAAGGTGCGTAAATAATTGTTTTCTATAAAAACCAACATTAGTGGTGAAAGTTGCGTACATATCACCACAATTGACGCAACTTTTTTTTTGTCTGCAGCAACCTTCTAGAAATGAGGCCCCTGCTTCTTCTTTTTTTTTTTTTTCTCGCAGTAAAAAGGCTGTGTCGTCTCATCTCGGCCAAAGAGGATCAAACCTTTGTAAGAGGCTTTCATGTGTTTAATCTAGTGCAACGCTGTGGTCCTTCCTTTTGATGGGATTTCTTTCAAGGCTGACGATTGAAAGAGCCTCTTGAAATATATTTGTCTTTGGAAAGTATCCTCCTACATTCCTACGTAATTTTTCAGCGCGCGCGCACACACACACACACACACACACAGTTGTGCCTGGACATAGTAAGGACCTCTGACCAGCTGCAGCCATTGTCACACAGGGGAAGCCATTCATATCGTCTTCATTCCTCCAGTTAACCGTGCAGCACAGCTGGCCGGCTGCAGGACTCGTGTTGCCTATGTGTTGCTGTTCCTCCAGAACCTCACCGCGCATCCTTCCACTTCAAACTTAATTTATCAGCATTTGTAATGAAACTGTAAATCCCTCAGGCTTCAAACTTTTGTAAGTCCTGTCCTCTGCCCCCTCGTCCTCAGTTTGTCTGAAGCTAAAGATTAAAGTACACAGCTTGGATCGTTATCATAGCAGACCCTCTGTGCTGCACAAGCTATTATTAGTATGGAGGGTCAAAATGGGACAAAATTATATAAATACATATTTAAATATTTACTTTAATGTCTCGTTAATTATAATTGGAATTAAATACATACAGTCGTGATTTAAAAGTTTACATACACTTGTAAAGAACATCGTGTCATGCTATCTTGAGTTTCCAATAATTTCTACAACTCTTATTTTTTTGTGATAGAGTGATTGGAGCACATACTTGTTGGTCACAAAAAAACAGTGACGTGCAGTCAGGGGAGGCAGGTGAGGGGGGGCTCACGTGCCATCATGGAAAGAAAAAAAATGTAAAAAGAAAAAAAAAAATGTAATTGTTATATGTATCCAGTGATTATACTATAAAGTTATTTTCCATTTAACTTCACCAGTTTTAGATTATTTTTATTCAAAATCGCTGAATTTTCACATTTGCCGTTCAAATACTGAGAAGAGACTTGCGGTGAGTCAGCAGCCAGTTGAGCCTCACCATGGATTGCGCAATGACTCGGCTAACTGCTGGCCTGCTGTGCAGTGAGACCGTATTGCTATATGAATTATATTATACATTTCCATAGTTTAGTTAGCTGAGGTATATAATGTACAGTGTATTTTGTCAACAACTGTATGTGTGTAAGTATTTCTTGTGCTGAGCAATCATAAAACGGCTGCGAAGACGCACTGGGTGAGGCTCGCAGTGATCCCGCCTCATGGTGGTAGAGGGCGCTAGTGATCCCAGGGATCATTCTTGCAACTACTCGGCTGCAGAATAAGTGACAACAAGCTACAGTTAGCAGCGATCGTTTATTTTTTCCTCTCGCCTGGACTTTTAACATGGAGGATTACATATCTAAAATAAAACAGTTTTCTAAACTGGACTTTCAATCGAAGCAGGAGGTAATAATTAAAGGAAGATCTCCATCGAGACAGAGAGACTTTAAAACTGAAGAAAGATAAGGAAGACTTCTATAAACAAGTTATCGATGCTTTTGTTCAGAAGGAGCGGCGCATGGACTTCATTTATAAGTAAGGTAAGACCATAATAACGTTTTTTTTTATTAAATGTGCTTTTTTGTGTGCTACAGTTTGTATGTGGAAAGTTAAAGTTAAGTTAAAGTACCAATGATTGTCACACACACTAGGTGTGGTGAAATTTGTCCTCTGCATTTGACCCATCCCCTTGATCACCCCCTGGGAGGTGAGGGGAGCAGTGGGCAGCAGTGGGCAGCAGTGGGCAGCAGTGGGCAGCAGTGGGCAGCAGCGGCGCCGCGCTCGGGAATCATTTTTGATGATTTAACCCCCAATTCCAACCCTTGATGCTGAGTGCCAAGCAGGGAAGAATGCTGGTATGAGCTTTTAAACATAACCCGTTAACTGCTGCCAATCACATGGTGAATAAGATACTCTTTAGGGTTCATATGTTTGTAAATCTGACTGTGATGAAGTCAGTGCCTCACCAGCCATGAACCTCACCACACGTCACTGCAAAAAACATTCATGAAGTTTGGTTCTTTTATGAATTTATTATGGGTCTACTACTGAAAATGTGACCAAATCTGCTGGGTCAAAAGTATACATACAGCAATGTTAATATTTAGTTACATGTCCCTTGGCAAGTTTCACTGCAATAAGGCGCTTTTGGTAGCCATCCACAAGCTTCTGGTTGAATTTTTGACCACTCCTCTTTTGACAAAATTGGTGCAGTTAAGCTAAATTTGCTGGTTTTCTTCGGCATTGTCCACACGTTTAAGTCAGGACCTTGGGAAGGCCATTCTAAAACCTTCATTCGAGCCTGATTTAGCCATTCTGTTACCACTTTTGACGTGTGTTTGGGGTCATTGTCCTGTTGGAACACCAAACTGCGCCCAAGACCCAACCTCCGGGCTGATGATTTTAGGTTGTCCTGAAGAATTTGGAGGTAATCCTCCTTTTTCATTGTCTCATTTACTCTCTGTAAAGCACCATTTCCATTGGCAGCAAAACAGGTCCAGAGCATAATACTACCACCACCATGTTGACGATAGGTTTGGTGTTCTTGGGATTAAAGGCCTCACCTCACCTTTTTTCCTCCAAACATATTGCTGGGTATTGTGGCCAAACAGCTCAATTTTTGTTTCATTGGACATCACATGGACAAAGATAAGACCTTCTGAACGAAAGTTTGGAGAGACTGGAGAAGATGCGGATAAAGAGCTTCACAGTGTCTTGGCTGAATGAGTAAGTATCGGACACCTTGGTCTCCTTAAACGCATCCTCGTTCATCCATGCGGACTGGACACTGGCCGAGAGTTAGTGGGCAGCTCAGGCTGGAGTCGGCCAGAGGTGTGGACTCGAGTCACATGACTTGGACTCGAGTCAGACTCGAGTCATGAATTTGATGACTTTAGACTCGACTTGACAAAATGTAAAGAGACTTGCAACTCGACTTAGACTTTAACATCAATGACTTGTGACTTCACTTGGACTTGAGCCTTTTGACTTGACATGACTTGCTACTTTCCCCAAAACCTAAAGCTTAAAAAGTTATTTGGGAGCGCTCCGTAGCTTTCATTTTGTACGTGTCTGTCTATCAGCGTGTGTGCTGCGTGTCAGCGTGTGTGCTCTCAGTACAACAGCCAATCAAATTAGATCTACATTGTTTTCATCACACAGCATTCAGCCAATCAAATTGCAGGACAACCAATGAACAAGAGTTGTCAAACAACGCGCCAGTGAGAAAGATTTATACCAAAGTTGGTTTCGTTCGGGTATAAAAACTACGACTCGGTCAACGAATTGCCGTATGCAAATCACGCAGTTCGAATATTACAGACGGAGACGCAACAACTTCCAACTTCGTTCGACATTTGAAGTTGCACAAAGAAGGGTAAGTTTTGAATGTAAGATAACGTTTATTGGCTAAGTAACATGACTTTTATTTGCTGTGTAGTTAAATCAGTGAGGCTGTAAACTCACTGCTAACGTCATAACCATAGACATCTTATAAGTAGACACAGCATCGAGCGCTACTGCCTACTGGTGCAGACGAGACGCGGGGCTGCCATCTTGGAGTGGTGATCCGCTCCACTCAGTGCAATTCATTTGGCAGGAGCAATGAACTGTCAACGCATTTAATTCATTTTACCTCACTGAATACCACTCATTTTCACGCGCTTATTTGTCATACGTGTAGCTATGATAACGAAAAACATGTTTTATTATTCATAGTTTGCTTAAAAGTAATAAAATATTCTTATACGCTATAAATGACCAGACGTCCGAGATTAAAACTGGGAATATAATCCCAGAGAAGGGGAAAAAACGGTCAGATATTTTTAAATTGAAGAAACAATATGATTACGTTATATAGACATGCTACATAAACAATGTATGAATACATTAGATATCCATATATCTTATAGACCGTATCTCTGTTGCTGCGGCAGCAGAGAGTTTATTCTGTCGTGACACTTTGTATTGATATTTTGTATTACATTCTTCCCTTAAATGATCATGTTTACAGTGATTGTTATATTCGTATTTTTTATGTATGTCGCTTTGGATAAAAGCGTCTGCCAAATACTTAAACATATATAAACACCTGAAAGTCTTTATATCAGCTAAAACCACCAATCTGTTTCACTGGATTCAGAATAAAACCAAATTCTGTTTTACCCAACAATGTTAGTATTTGAATATTGTTACTTGAAGACTTATTCCTGGTTACAATTATACTGTTAAGAAAGTATTGTCTTATATTTTGCCTAAAATGAGAATGCATTATAATCAATGGCGGCTGGTGAATTTTGTTTTAGGTGGGGCAGAAAGTTTGTAAACCAAACCCCTGTAGGGGCGTCATCCTCCCCCAGAAGATGTATTTGTGATTTTCACATACAAATATTGAAGATCTTTGCTCCTTCTCAACTCTGTGGTAATGTTATTTTCATAAAATACAACCAATAGTACATTAATGTTAAATCTTACTTGTGAAAAGTAATCCCCCGATTCCTATTTTCAACAGTCCGCTCATTTGAGCAGGAAAACGCTGAACACCAGCCTGGCATCTTTGTTTTCTACCTGTCAACTATCAGTTTAGGCTGCTCGCCGGCTCCTCATCACCACTTCAAGATGCAAATTGCTCGCGTCACAGCAACCAATATTGCGTCTACTTATAAGATGTTTATGGTTATAACGTCATTTCAAACACGGCAATATGTTGCGTCCACTGCAGTTTGCTACCTTATTCATACTTTTTGTCAAGTGATTTTTTTAAGCAGGGTTGCATGAGGTACCCACACTTAACGTTTCGTTAGTCAATGTATCACACACAGTATTGTAACGTTAGACGGCGGTCAGCAGCAAGCGTATTTTAGCCACCTACAAAAACACAAACATAGTCAAATAAAGGTCAGTTAAAATATATACTATATTAAGAATATGTGTACATATTGCATAGGGCCCTGACATCTAAAAAGTACAACTCTGTTCATTGTTATGTTCATGTATTTGTTATGTTTTTCATGTGTACGCACACATCAACACACATACAGTATGAGATGAGATCAATGAGATAAGGTAAGAACAGAATATAAACTGCTGTGGAACTAGTTACAATGCAATATGCCATGGAAATACAATGTTAACACTTTTGTACAAATAAGTACAGTTGCACTTGTTTTTGCAAATGTGTTTATTCTGTAAAGGAATGAGTTAAATGTTTAAAATTGTTTAAACTATTAAAATGACTGGTTAATAGTGCTATTATGAATTGCAATGTCAGTACTATTTTCTTTCCTGCTATTTCAAATGCACTTGTTTTAATAAATAAATACAGCGGTTTAAAAGCATACACAATCTGTGTAAAAATATTAGTCTGTGGTCAAAAGGACTTGAAAGGACTCGAAACTCAAAATGCAGGACTTGTGACTTGACTTGAGACTTTCCAGTCTTGACTTTGGACTTGACTCGGGACTTGCCTGTCTTGACTCGGGACTTGACTCGAGACTTGAGGGCAAAGACTTGAGACTTACTTGTGACTTGCAAAGCAATGACTTGGTCCCACCTCTGCAATTTAGTGATCAAAATAATAGTTTTACGTGCCTTTATCCACACTGTCCATGCGGGGAAATGGGCTCCAGTTCTTTAGATCAGTGGTTCTCAACCTTTTTTCAGTGAGTTTTTTTTAATTCAAGTACCCCCTAATCAGAGCAAAGCATTTTTGGTTGAAAAAAAGAGATAAAGAAGTAAAATACAGCACTATGTCATCAGTTTCTGATTCATTAAATTGCATAACAGTGCAAAATATTGCTCATTTGTTGTGGTCTTTCTTGAACTATTTGGAAAAAAAGATATAAAAAAAACTAAAAACGTATTGAAAAATAAACAAGTGATTCAATTATAAATAAAGATTTCTACACATAGAAGTAATCATCAACTTAAAATTCCCTCTTTGGGGATTGTAATAGAGATCCATCTGGATTCATGAACTTAATTCTAAACCTTTCTTCACAAAAAAAGAAATCTTTAACATCAATATTTATGGAACATGGCCACAAAAAATCAAGCTGTCAACACTGAATATTGCATTGTTGCATTTCTTTTCACAGTTCTTTTTGACAGACATTTAAAAAAAAAATCTCACATACCCCTTGGCATACCTTCAAGTACCCCTAGGGGTACGCGTACCCCCATTTGAGAACCACTGCCTTAGATGACGTCACACGAAGAGGGGGCGACATATTCAAGTCTGGCATTTGAAAAGGGGGCGTTCCAAGTACAGTTAGTTATCTACCGGTTACTCAAAAACTAATTGATATCATGGGAAATGACTGGCAGAGTCATTTTCAGAAGGACAAATACATGAAAAGAACTTGTGAAATGTCAGTCAGGTGCAGCGCTCACAGTCAGGAATTAATTTTTCTACTTTGTATCATTTTTAGCTGGATGTGTCTGGGCCACATTACCGCGGTGGTTTAACTCCACAGCAAATTAAAAGCTCTTCTATTCTAATCTTGAATAGCTGACTTAGTTGAGGGACTTGCTTATCTGCGCTGTGCGTTCCTCTCCCTTAATGCCTGTTCTGTCTGAGCAGCACAACAGGGCTGAGGCCAACGGCTGGGATGGAAGGAGGTGGGAACAGCTGAATAAACAGATCAGGACGTGGAGGCCATGAAAAGCACAGACACCAGACTATGAGCGATATGACTCTGGGGAACATTTAAACAAAACCGCGTTTAATTGGAAAACAGTGTAGAAAACTTAAACCATGTCCACACGAACAAGGATACTTTTAAAACTTTTCGGGCTTGATTTACTAAAGGTCTGTGTGCACTAAAACGCGTGCAAACATCAATACATGACGCTGTGCGTACACACGTTTACAGCCCTAAATATTTACCTCAGTGATCAATACTGGGATCAAAATTGATTATTCTCTATTTACATGCCATTTGTAGAGCTACAAGGGATGTGAAGTTAATACTATTTGCAGACATATTTTGTTTAGGAGAGAACACATCAAAGTGTAGTGGATTGTCCGAAGCTTAAACAGCAACAAAAGTGAGTTTAGTACAAAAGGTTTATTTACCCATAATCAAAAAGTACAAAGTTGGATTGAATTGCCCATGCAGACAGACAAACGTCCTCCGGAGGACTCAAGAATCAAGCAATCACCCATAGCCCTTGTCACTTGGCCATTTTATCTGTTTCCTTCATGCGTCAAGGTACTGTTGTTTTCGACCTGTTTGTTCTGCAACATCCTTGAATCCCTTAGTCATAATAGACAATCAAAACATTTTGTAGAATGGTCAGACCGACTCCATATTCAACTTTTACCTACATCTGGTCCTTCAATGGTTTAGAATAGAAAAGAATGAAACGAGCAGACATTCTTGACAGACACGAAATATAGTTCAAAGGTCATAAATTCCACTACAAAAGCTAATACAAATAATTACAGAAGAAATTCATACATTTATAGAGATGGTTTGACAAAAACAGACAGTTCTCGAATGTCAGTAAAACTACATGGAATACTACTACTACTATGGAATATAGTCTTATGACTATTCCATAACAGACGCAGAGAAAGTTCATACAAACGGACGTAGACATTGAAAGGGTAAAATAAACCACATTTCTTGGTGTAATGATATATGATAAGATAAATAGAAACCTCATAAAATGTCCAATATAAGGTGGCAAGAAATACTTTAATAACTAGATGAGGCAATTTCTGAAGGAATTGCTGCGTGTGAATGCTCCAATGCTGAATTTGAACTGAAATCCTGACAGAATGTAGTATGAATGTAAGAATAGTTTGAATGTTGGAATGGTTTGAATGTTGAAAAGTTTGAATTTCCAGGAGAATCGGAATTTGGTTTGGAACTTGGGAAAGTGCTAGTTGGATGAGTGGAATGTGTTGATGTTGGAATGGTTTAAATATGTTGAAAAATGTGCGAATTGTGGAAGTTTAAAAAAAAATGGCAATTTATTTTGAATGGGGGAAATGTCCCTGAAAACTGGGAATTCTTGGAAATCCGGGAATTGAAGGAGAGCACACCATTTTGAACAGGCTGAATATTTTGTAGTTGGAACAGTTTGAATCGGATGAAAAATGTGGGAATTGTGGAACTTTGAAGAATGTCCCATTGGTTTGAATGGGAATTTCCCCCAAAATTTGGGAATTTCGGTAAAAGCAGGAATTTTTGGGAAAAAAACAAACTTGAATAGTCTGAATGACTTGAAATGGCTGGTGTTTAAATTGTTCAAATCGGTTGAGAAATGTTGAAGTCGTAACATGTTGAATTGAGAAATGGTATTGTGGAATTCCTGGAATTTTGGGAAAACCGAGAATTTTTCCAGTTCAAAAAACAACTTTGTTTTTTGTCCTAATTAAGAGTAATGTTTTGATGGTGGAACAGTGGAAGTGGGTTGAAAAATGTGGGAGGAGTAGTCGCCAGAAAAAAGGGCGGAAATAGGGCTTTGGAGAACCAGCAATTCTGGAAAATCCCAGAAATATTTTGAACTTGGAAAAAGGGTAGTTTGAATTTACAGAATGGTGGAATGTGTTGAATTGGTTGAAAAATGTGGAAATAGCGAAGTTTGAAAAATGGCCAAATCATTTTTAATGGGAAAAATGTCCCGCAAAACCTGCAATTCTGGGAATCCTGGGAATTTTTGGAATTTTTCAACGGAAAGCCCGCGATTCCCAAATAGGCTGAACAGTTTGAAGTTGGAACAGTTTGAATCGGGTGAAAAATGTAGAAGGCAGAGAAGAAGAATTTGAAGAAGTTTAATAAATAGATGCATTTTAGTGTAGAAAACCATATGTGGGAATGCTTTGGAGCATTTCCACAGTGAATATGTGTTGCGGACCAAAAATTGCTCCATATTCATTATTGCTGGCTAAAAGTTATTGTGTAGAAATAGGGGGAATAATTCGCTTAATACACTAACCGTGTCACAAAAAATGATGTACTGTATAACATTTGACTCAACCCCCCCTCCCTCAATTTGACCAATAAAAAGCAATACCTTTATCACAAACACAAGTACTGCACTCTTCCTATGTACATTTACAAGATATTTTCTTGGAGTATTTGGACAAATAATGGAAAAAATATGTTCCACGCCCAGCAATATGACACACATTAGAGAGAAAACAAGGCTGTGTTTAAATGTGGGGAGTGTCTGTCCTCACTTGTGAATTAGTGAATTAGTGAAGTGAATTACATTTATATAGCGCTTTTTCTCAAGTGACTCAAAGCGCTTTACATAGTGAAACCCAATATCTAAGTTACATTCAAACCAGTGTGGGTGGCACTGGGAGCAGGTGGGTAAAGTGTCTTGCCCAAGGACACAACGGCAGTGACTAGGATGGCGGAAGCGGGGATCGAACCTGCAACCCTCAAGTTGCTGGCACGGCCGCTCTACCAACCGAGCTATACCGCCCCACACTTTTTTTAAACATAGTAACACTTTTGTGTTACTATGTTTAGAATTGTTCACGAGAAGGTTTCAAAGACTGCAAAACACCATCTTAGCGGTGTAATATTATGTGTCTGAAAGGGCTCATTTATAGATACAGAGATAGGATTGTGGATTGTTATGTTCTGGGGATGAATGGATGCGTCTGGCCTAGGTTGTTTTGAACCAGTAGAAGCATTTAAGTCCCATCTTAAAACTCACTTGTATACGATCGCCTTTAAATAGACCCCCCTTTTAGACCAGTTGATCTGCCGTCTCTTTTTTGCTCTGCCCCCCTCTCCTGCGTGGAGGGGTTATTAGGTGACCACAGATGATGCGCTAGCTGTTCAAAGTCGGGACCTGGGGTGGACCACTCATCTGTGCATCAGTTGGGGACGTCTCTGCGCTGCTGACTTGTCTCCACTCAAGTTGATCTCCTGCTGGCCCCACTATGGACTGGACTCTCACACTATTAACTAGATCCACTACGGACTGGACTCTCACACTATTAACTAGATCCACTCGACGTCCATTGCACCGGTCGCCCAGGGGGTTCCCCACATCTGCTGTCCCCTCCAAGGTTTCTCATTGTATCCCATTGGGTTGAGTTTTTTCTTGCCCAGATGTGAGATCTGAGCCGAGGATGTCGTTGTGGCTTGTGCAGCCCTTTGAGACACTCGTGATTAATGGCCATATTAATAAACTTTGATTGATTGAATCTGAGAAGGATATAATGAAATTTCGACTAACCAAATGTGCTGCCGAGTGACAGAAAGTTTGGTCACAGTCGAAGGTCCACCAGCTAAGTAACTGTCATTGACTACCGTCAAGCATGGTGGTGGTAGTATTATGCTCTGGGCCTGTTTTGCTGCCAACGGAACTGGTGCTTTACAGAGAGTAAATGGGACAATGAAAAAGGAGGATTACCTCCAAATTCTTCAGGACAACCTAAAATCACCAGCCCGGAGGTTGGGTCTTGGGCGCAGTTGGGTGTTCCAACAGGACAATGACCCCAAACACACGTCAAAAGTGGTAAAGGAATGGCTAAATCAGGCTAGAATGAAGGTTTTAGAATGGTCTCCCCAAAGTCCTGACTTAAATGTGTGGACAATGCTGAAGAAACAAGTCCATGTCAGAAAACCAACAAATTTAGCTAAACTGCACCAAGTGGTCAAAAATTCAACCAGAAGCTTGCCTGAAGCTTGTGAAATGATTGGAAACTCAAGACAGCCATGACATTATGTTCTTTACAAGTGTATGTAAACTTTTGACCGCGACTGTATCTGCGGCTTATGGTCCATTGCGGCTCATATACTGTATGTAAATATATGTATTTCTTCTATAATTTGGTGGTTGCGGCTACAGTGCGAAAAATACAGTAATTTCAATGTTGTTGAAAAAAAAATAAACCTCAAAACATTGCAAATTTGCTGCATTTTTATAAAAAAAATCAGGCATGTTAGGCCGCTAAATCAGAAAAAAAAGCCTGTGAAATCCTGCAGGGAAGAAGAAAAGGTATGAAGCATTATTATCGTATGTAAGATAAAGGGAGCAGAGACAAAAGTGCAGAAGATGGCTGACCCGCCTGTAAACTTGTTCTGCTGTTAATAAAAGTCATGACTGGTTATAAATTCTACAGCTGTAAGATGCGGTTCATAATGTTCCATGTCTGTAGTCCTCCAGGTGGTGTTCACAGCTGCTGATGGAGAAGACCCCATACTCTTTCATGGAACTAAGTGATGAATTCCAAAATACAGTCGTGGTCAAAAGTTTACATACACTTGGAAAGAACATAATGTCATGACTGTCTTGAGTTTCCAATAATTTCTACAACTCTTATTTTTTTGTGATAGAGTGATTGGAGCACATACTTTTTGGTCACAAAAAACATTCATGAAGTTTGGTTCTTTTATGAATTTATTATGGGTCTACTGAAAATGTGACCAAATCTGCTGGGTCAAAAGTATACATACAGCAATGTTAATATTTGGTTACATTTCCCTTGGCAAGTTTCACTGCAATAAGGCGCTTTTGGTAGCCATCCACAAGCTTCTGGTTTAATTTTTGACCACTCCTCTTGACAAAATTGATGCAGTTCAGCTAAATTTGTTGGTTTTCTGACATGGACTTGTTTCTTCAGCATTGTCCACACGTTTAAGTCAGGACTTTGGGAAGGCCATTCTAAAACCTTCATTCTAGCCTGATTTAGCCATTCCTTTACCACGTCTGTTTGGGGTCATTGCATACTTGCCAACCTTGAGACCTCCGATTCCGGGAGGTGGGGGGTGGGGTGGTCGGGGCGGGGCGGGGCGGGGGTGGGGGGCGTGGTTAAGAGGGGAGGAGTATATTTACAGCTAGAATTCACCAACTCGAGTATTTCATATATATATATATATATATATATATATATATATGTATATATATATATATATATATATATATATGTGAAATACTTGACTTTCAGTGAATTCTAGCTATATATATATATATATATATATTTTTTTTTTTTTATTATACATATAAATAAAATAAATACTTGAATTTCAGTGTTCCGGAGGCTATCCAGTAGATGTCAGTATTGTCCTGTTTAAGAGTGTCACAACATTGCTGTTTACGGCAGACAAACTGCTTTACGGTAGACGAAAACGTGACTGCTGTTGTTGTGTGTTGTTACCGCGCTGGGAGGACGTTAATGAAACTGCCTAACAATAAACCCACATAAGAAACCAAGAACTCGCCCTCGATCATTCTACAGTTATAACGTGATTGGGCAGGCACGCTGTTTATATCGTGGGAAAGCGGACGTGAAAACAGACTGTCGCCGCTGTCCCCACTCAGGTCCGCATTGAGCTGGAGGGGGCGTGGCCTCCAGCTCCGGCTGAATTCCGGGAGTTTATCGGGAGAACATTTCTTCCGGGAGGTTATCGGGAGAGGCGCTTTTTTTTTTCATTGTCCCATTTACTCTCTGTAAAGCAGCAGTTCCATTGGCAGCAAAACAGGCCCAGAGCATAATACTACCACCACCATGCTTGACGCTAGGAATGGTGTTCCTGAGATTTCTCCTCCAAACATATTGCTAGGTATAGTGGACAAACAGCTCAATTTTTGTTTCATCTGATATGCACCTGGGGATAGGTTGATTGGCAACACTAAATTGGCCCTAATGTGTGAATGTGAGTGTGAATGTTGTCTGTCTATCTGTGTTGGCCCTGCGATGAGGTGGCGACTTGTCCAGGGTGTACCCCGCCTTCCGCCCGAATGCAGCTGAGATAGGCTCCAGCACCCCCCGCGACCCCAAAAGGGACAAGCGGTAGAAAATGGATGGATGAATGGATGGATGGACCACAGAACTTTCCTCCAGAAGGGTTTTAGCTTTGTCCATGTGATGTCAGATGAAAAAAAATTGCACCAATTTTGTCAAGAGGACTGGTCAAAAATTCAAGCAGAAGCTTGTGGATGGCTACCAAAAGCGCCTTATTGCAGTGAAACTTGCCAAGGGACATGTAACCAAATATTAACATTGCTGTATGTATACTTTTGACCCAGCAGATTTGGTCACATTTTCAGTAGACCCATAATAAATTCATAAAAGAACCAAACTTCATGAATGTTTTTTCTGTGCTCCAATCACTCTATCACAAAAAAACAAGGGTTGTAGAAATTATTGGAAACTCAAGACAGCCATGACATTATGTTCTTTACAAGTGTATGTACACTTTTCACCACGACTGTATTCTGCATGCACAAATAGAGCCAGAAGGCTCATCTCTGGCTTTAAAAAGGTAACCACCTCACAATGGTCCAGTTCTAAGCAGCCAGTACACGGTGTAATGTTGACTGTGTGTTGATGTGAGACATGGTGACAGTGACGAGGAGGTCGGCGTCTCTAAGGTGGGAGATTTCGCATGGGAAGGCGCATGGCCGTGATTCATTGTGACAGCGGCGTTTGGCATGTGAGGACAGCGGGCCGGCCCGTTGCCTTTGATCTTTATTTGCTCCACCGTCTGTTTTGCATTTAAGAGCTTCGCCGAGCACCCGGCATTGGATACACCTTGAACGGCTTAGGACCTTGTCCACTTTTTTAAAGATTCAGGATCCTTTTTCAAAGCAGAAGGGGATTCAGGGCAGAGAAAGTTGATGCTCGAGGGGCAAGGTTTCAGAGATGCATTTTAGCTTGAGGGTCTCCCGGCAACGCAGATTTGCTCTGATGAAAAGTGGACGCTCTGTAATGGCCATAATCAAGCTAACGGTGACAAGTGTGACTATTGGGAAGGGAAAAGCTAACAAACGTCTCTGTTTTTCGACGGACCCTGCAGGGTCAGTCTAGGGTCGGGAGGCCGGGGAGCAAACACCAACACATGAAGACACCCACACCCCCCAACCCTCTTATTTTTGACATTTCTCCTGACCTGTCAGCTACATTTTGGGTGTTGGTGATCTCACAGGACTGTGACTTCTTACACCTGAAAATCAAACTGAGGGAAGTCTATATGTTGTTGCTCTCCTGCACAGAACAATAGCTGCTTTCAAACTAACTCATTGGAGAACATTTTCCAATTGCATTTTATCCACGTGCAATCTAAAACTCTGTGGGAAACTCCTGCAAAGTTACTAAAGAATAATTGATTTCAAATTCACAAGAACAAGTAACAGTATGATTATTTTGATACTTTTCAGTACTTTTTAAATAAAAGGGACCACAAAAATTGCATTATTGGCTTTATTTTAACAAAAAATCTTAGGGTACATTAAACATATGTTTCTTATTGCAAGTTTGTCCTTAAATACAAGACAACTTGTCTTTTAGTAGTGAGTAAACAAACAAATGCTCCTAATTTAGTCTGCTGACATATGCAGTCACATATTGTGTCATTTTCCGTTCTATTATTTTGTCAACATTATTAGGGACAAGTGGTAGAAAATGAATTATTAATCTACTTATTCATTTACTGTTAATATCTGCTTACTTTCTCTTTTAACATGTTCTGTCTACACTTCTGTTAAAATGTAATAATCACTTATTCTTCTGTTGTTTGGATGCTTTACATTAGTTTTGGATGACACCACAAATTTGGGTATCAATCCGATACCAAGTTGTTACAGGATCATACATTGGTCATATTCAAAGTCCTCATGTGTCCAGGGACATATTTCCTGAGTTTACAAACATCATATAAATTAAAAAAAAAAAAAAAGAAGATGTAATGCCAACAAATATCGACGCAATCATAGTAGTATCGACTAGATACGCTACTGTACTTGGTATCATTACAGTGGATGTTAGGTGTGTATCCACCAATGGCGTTTGTTTACATTTTGACGCCGGTGAGCTACGGTGTGTAGTCACCATAGAGACCAGGATTAGTGATTTAGAAGTAGCTAAAACACTGCCGACTGCGGCTGGACGTTAGCTGCTAGCTAGATAGCCATGTCTTAAATCACCTCTTTCGGTGGGCGTTTCAGTGTTATAACTTCACCTTTATCTTTAGTTTTTAAGCCAAAATGCGTCCGTTCTCCCTTTTCTGTCTACACACTGTGTCTGCTTGTAAGTACTCTGTGATTGTGCACTGCTGAACATGCTCGTCTGCTCGTAAACCAGCAATGTCACCACATGACGATGAAGGGGGGGTGGGGGTGGGGGGGTGTATAGTACCGAATATGATTCAAATGCATGCATTTCTTGTCAGACTTTTAAAAGAAAACTGATCTTTTTGCAGAATTGTGCCCATCATCCATATGTGAGGTAAGAACACACGTCTTTCCCTTTTACGTGCGTTCTAAATATTAAAAATACGTTTCTAAGAGGCGGCCAGCTACGCAGGTGATTGGGATACGATCTATTGCGCCTATAAAGCCCTAGCCCCAACACCGTTTTATATACATGCTGCAAGTATGTATATAATGTAGTAACAGGCACATTCATGATTACATGTGATATTTACAGTATTTTAGGCATATTAAGCATTACCAAAACTTATTTCCTGGGCGCAGTGATTTCACAGAGCACACAGAAATGGTAAGCGTCTATAACTAAACGTTTCAAATAAAAACATAAAACAGTGACTTTAACTGGGATGTTGCATCTCTGAGCATGTAAGAATGATCCTCGAGATAAAACATGCTTCCTAGAGATGTTGTTGGCCTTATGCTGCATACCAATTCTTGAGTTATATTGTAATAAGTTGGTAGCATGTGGATTTTCAAAGTTGACCAACTTTTCGGCCTGATGCCACAACCTATAACTATACGGGTGAGATGCATGATGTATAATCTAGCTCCTTTTTCCTCTTCCTCAGTTTATTGTGGGTCACGAACAACAATTTTAGCAGTTCAAGCTCACTGGTAGCTGACTTTGGTCGGAGAAGCACTGTGAGCAAGTCACAATGCTAAACAAGTAGTTCCTCTGTGTTAGCTGTTAAATTTTTTTGCTATAGCTTGGTTAATAAAACCACTGAAAATTTTATGAAATCACCAGACTTGGAGTATGTTCATTCAGTTGTTTATTTTGAAGAAAAAAAACTTGGATAACAGGCATGACACACATCAATAGTTATTTCAAATGGCAACTTTCCATCTTTAAGAAACACTAAAACATTGTGGTAGTCAGTAATAGTTGTTTTTAGATCAGATAGATTCTGATGGGGGAAACAACTATGGAATCACCCTGTAAATGTTCATTTTCAAATTACATTTGTGCATTAGTCTGCAGTTTAAAAAGAGTGCTCACATTGATCACCTTGGAGAGCTGTTGCACCAGGTGCATTGACATGAATCATGGCTTCAACACGAGAGATGTCAATTGAACCAAAGGAGAGCATTGTCAAACTTCGTCAAGAAAGTTAATCATCACGCAATGTTGCAAAATATGTTAATTGTTCAGTCAGCTGTGACTAAAATCTGTACCAAATACAAACAAGGGAAGGTTGTAAAAATCAAACGTTACCAGACAAAGGAAAACATAAAAGCATCAAGACCAAAAACCTAAAGAAATATGTTTTGATAACAGAAAATGCACAACAAAACGGGTGAAAAAAACAAATGAGTGGAAACTGGAGTAGCCATTTGTGAAGGAACAAAGAAACCGCCTAAAGGAAATGAGATACAAATACAGAAAAGCAAAACGAAAGCTGTCATTAACACCTAATCAAAAAGGTTCCAATAGGCTAAAGAAAAGCACTCGTGGGTTATGGATGACTGGATGAAAGTTATATTCAGTGATGAATTGCAAATCTGCATTGGACAAGGTGATGATGCTGGAACTATTGTTTGGTGTCCTTCCAATGAGATTTATGAAGACAACTGTCTGAAGAAAACATGCACATTTTCAGAGTCATTGATGATATGGGGCTGCATGTCAGGTAATGACACTGGGGAGATTCTCTTCCATTACATCATCAATAAATGCACAAGTTGACATTTTGGACTCTTCGTATACCTTCAATCGAAAAGATGTTTGGGATGATGACATAATTTTTTACATAATACATCTTGCCATAGAGCAAAAACTAGAACAACTTAACCTGAAGAAATATATATAAGGTCAATGTCATGGCCTGCAAGTCCAGGGGCCGTTTTTATCAAGCGTCTTAGAGTGCCATTTTACACTTAAGTCCTGAAAATTTGCGAAATTTAGTCCTACTCTCAAACTTAAGAATAAAAGCTATTTATCAACTTTCTTAAGTCTAAGAATCACTCCTACTCTCCAAGATATTTAAGAGACCTTCAGAGGTGTCCTAAGTGGTTAGGAGTTGCCAGCAGGGGATGGCACTGAGGCGAGAGAGACGTGCGCGAACGTTCAGGGAGCGGAAGGATGTCCTGGCTTTGTTTGATGACGAACAGCTGATCAAACGGTATCGTTTAGACCAGGGGTCGGCAACCCGCGGCTCCGGAGCCGCATGCGGCTCTTTGACCACTCTGATGCGGCTCAGCTACATACTTGCCGACCCCCCCGATTTTCCCAGGAGACTTGTGGATCTCAGTGCCTCTCATAGATAACTCCCAGGGGAAATATAATCATATTTACACTCTAATTACTATATAAAGGAAGTGCCCTAATTGCACTGCAATAATTGTCCTCTATAGCATGTACAAACAATGTGCCAGTCCGGCCACATGTTGTATGTAGCTTTTACTTGCATACATAGGAGACAGCAAAGCATACTTACTCATCAGCCACACAGCTTACACTGACGGTAGCCGTATCAAACAACTTTAACATTGTTACGTTACAAATATGCGCCACACTGTGAACCCACACCAAAAAAGAATGAAAAACACATTTCTGGAGAACATCCCACCGTAACACAACATAAACACAACACACCCAATACCCAGAATCCCATGCAGCCCTAACTCTTCCGGTCTACATTATACACCCCCGTTACCACCAAATCCCCCCACACATCAACCCCCCCCCCCCCTCTCCGTGCGTTGGTTGCGCGGAAGAGTTAGGGTTGCATGGGATTCTGGGTATTGGTACCGTCAGTGTAAGCTGTGTGGCTGCTGAGCTAGTACGCCTTGCTGTCACTTACATGAGCAAGCCGAAACTGCATTGTACATGTGGTCGAGCAGGTACACTGTTTGGGCAGACTAAAGAGGGCGCCAAAAGCAGTGCCATCAAGCACTGATATCCGGTAGTCTCCCGGGAAAAATGAGAGGGTTGGCAAGTATGACGCTATCCAGCGCCATTCATTCAAAACTCGCGGGCCGCACTAACATCAAATTTCCACATTATAGTGCGTGCCAGTGCGTGTGTCTGAGACCCCTGGTTAACATAGCACAAAGCATTTAAGCTTTGTATGCGGTGTTTTTCATTTTAAATTTAAATTTTTTTTTTGTGGCTCCCATTATTTTCTTTAATTTGTGAAACCTGCCAAAATGGCTCTTTGAGTGGTAAAGGTTGCCGACCCCTGGTTTAGACATAGCGGGAATATTTTTGTCACAGATTTAATAAGGGGCGTCATCTCATCAGCAACATCACGCAGCAGAGCTTTCACAGCAGAACTAAAGGTCATCACAATGCTTCGATATCTCGCCACTGGGAAAATGCAACAGTGTCTCCACTCGCCAGTTCGGTTTTCTTTTCGAGTCCATGTTGATTTCTGCATGTGGCTGCAGTGGGCTAGTGTATATAGAGCCACCCACACCAGTTTGAAATTAGTTGCCTAATTAATGAATTGGAAAGAAAAGGAAACATTTATTTTTGATTCATTGCCAATATTGTTTGTTTGTTTTGTAGTAGTTTATTGTCAAAATATACAGTCCCATTGTCCACTTAAATATTTCTAAGATATTTCTTTATTCTTAGACAAGGGATTCCCTTCCGTGATTGGTCATTTCTATGGACACAGAAATGACGTCACCTAAAATTCCGTTTACGGCACATAGTTATGTCGTAATTCAGCTCTGAGTGTGACACTTAAGGTTCAGTCCTACACTTCGCTGAAAGTGTGAGTAAGACGCTTGAAAACTAACTTTTAAGTGCAGCTTTCAGCGAAGAATTTCTTTACTCATAAGTCAACTCTTAGCAGACTTCTTAGGAGTAATTCTAAGACGCTTGATAAATACGGCCCCAGATCTCAATCGAATTAAAAATGTGTGGTGGAAATTGAAGAACATGTCCATGACAAGACTCCAACCTGCAAAGCTGGTCTGACAACAGCCATCAGAGAAAGATGGAGCAAGATTGATGATGATTACTGTTTTGTCTATTGTTAAATCCATGCCTCAGAGACTGCAAAAAGTTTTCTGGATTTATTCTAGTTTAATATGAAATTACTATAGTTTTGTGTCATGCCTTTATGTGCTTTTTTCTCCTACAAAAACAATGAATAAGCATCCTCCAAGACTGGTGTTTCCAAAATTTTCCAAGGGTTGTATGTCACGACATGCAAATGGAGCATATTTTGGATATTTTTAGAGGGCTATTTGACTCCCATTACCTGTATTGTTAGCCTCATCATACTCAGTTTTTCAGTATTTAGAATGCTTTAAAAAGGGAAATACTTGTTTTTCTATCACACATACTGTAGGGATTGTGTAGGATATGCAAAATTCCAAAAAAAAGTGCAGTTCTCCTTAAATCTTGTTTTGACACAGAATAGTCAGGTGGTTAGAAATTAGAGCACATGACACGGTAACCTCATTAAACATCACATCTGTTTGAATATAGTTAAAACTAAGTCTATGCTCGTAAAAATCCGAAAAAGTAAAAATTGCAGCTCCTCCATACTTTCATAGGCGTTTTAGCATACAGGAAACCGTCTGCTGTGTTCTTTTTCCAACCAGCATGTAATTTATTCCCAGACTATACATTTTTGACAGTCCACAGTTCAGAATATAATGCTGTCTTTCAGGCTTGGAAATATTTTCTCCAAATAGCTATGCATGTCTTTCTTGTAGAAGAAACACTACAATTCTAAGAAAAAGTCTTGAAGGTAGACAGACTGGAGTTGGACACAGTTACACAGTAACATAAGAGTTTAATTGCTTCTTAAGCTATGTGTAGAGCTGTGCACATTAGGATTTTAACATTTTGTACAGTTTTATGCTGCATTATCAGGAAACGATACATTTAAATAATTTTCCCAAGTCTTTTCACTAGCTACTATCTAATCTAGCAACTTCACCCCTAAAATAAATGAATTAGATTTGAATTACCCTTCTTTCAACAAAATACATGTGTCTCTTAAAGTAACTACAAAAATACGCTTTATTTCAATGGTTTGCTAAGAGTCATTCTTTGGGGTAGATATATGAACTACTACTTAAGTGCTATTTAGCGTAGCTATTGAAGTGTATATATGCATCCTGCTTCTTTGTGATTGTGTGAATATTATACTGTATGCATGCACTCCTAAGTTACTTGTTTAACCTATTTCATGGTTTAAAAGACTGACAGGACCCGTTTACACTGTACACCACATCTGATTTTGTTGCCTCAAGTGACACTGATAGGTTATTTCTTGCCAGTTCAAATCTGATCTTTTGACATCAGATTTAGGCCAAATCAGGGAGGTAGTCTCAAATCGACTGGAATCTGATCTTTCCAAATGTGACTGCAGTCTAAACAGAAATGCGACATTATTGCGACTTTTACGTCATCTTTGGGTGAGCTACGCTATTCGTGTGCGCAGGAAGACACAACCGCCAGCGGAAATGGATAGGTCGTCCTTTGGTGAGCAAAGTATCTTTTTAGTGGTCAAATTTTCGGTACAACACTAGTCAATAGTGCGCAAATATTAGGCTATATGTAACATATGAAGATATATATAGTATATATTTTGATTCCAAAGAAATAGCGATTGTTGAAGGACTGGGATCGACGTGTACACTGTGGCGTATTTTTTAGTAGATGTTACGTACATTGCATAAGTTGTTTACGTTAGTGAGTCGAAAAATAAAGCATAAACATAGATCCACCCTGCTGTCCGTGTCTCCTCTGCTTAACAGCCATACAAAACAGAACCCTCTCATATTGCACTATATATATATATATATATATATATATATGTGTGTGTGTACAGCTCCACTAATGGACATTGGAGTGTAACTTTAAAAGGCAAAATTAAAGTATTGCTATATATGGGACTTTATTGTATTATATGTAAAGGACATGTTCAAAAAAGAAAAAAGCATAAAACACCACCAGAATTAGATATTACAAGTCAAAGTGATGAAGCTTAGTGTTACGCTCATGACTTGGTGTAACTAAACATTACCCTATAAGAGGAAGGCAATTGCATTTTATTGATATTTGAAATGTATTCAATGTTTATAAATGAATATTTAAATATACTAAATGTAAAAAAGGGAATAAATATTCAAAATAAGATCATTACGCCATCATGAGCGCAACACAATGTTGTAAAAGTTTCAACTACAATTCTAAATAAGATGTCAAAAGCAAATACACACAGCTTAAAGATTGATCAATACCTATTTAAATTTAGTAATACAAAAATATGATTTATCAAAATAGAAAAGAAATATACCTGAACAGAGCTCATGATGGTTACACCAAAAAGTAACGCTATGAATCGCGTTTTTCCAAGTTTTTGGGGCATTTTTATGCTATTTCCAAGTATCTCCTTTTTATTATCGTTGATTTTAAATGGACAAACTAATGCATATTATATATGCATGCTCTAGTAAACAAAATAATTATTTTGATTGTTACATTTTGAAGTACATTTGTGCAGGTGGGTGCGAATGTACCCATTTCCAGAGCTGTACACGTATCCATTCACATGTTATATTGCTTTAATTCATTTCCAAATAAAAAACAAATTTTTTAGGTGTGGTGACTTTTATTTTGTTAAGTGCCGTATTCAGGGGCGCCGCTAGGGATTTTGGGCCCCATGAAAAGAATCTTTACAAGGCCCCCATTATTTTTTCTGTATTATAATTTCATCATCATTAGGGGCCTCTCTGGGCCCCCCTCCATCATGGGCCCCTAGAATCCGTCTCCTTTACACCCCCTTTTCGGCGCCCCTGGCCGTATTTACTGGACTATAGAGCGCACCGGGATATAAGTTGCACCCACTAAAAACACATTTGTCCATATGTTAGCCACACCGGACTTTAAGCCACAGATATATACATTGTGAAATTAGTTATTTACACAGATTTTGTAAATGTTTATTTATATACCTTTAAATTGTTTCCAAACGGTGTCTGTAACACAACAGTAAAACGGCTGATCAAACAAAACAGAAGTCATCGTCATGGACCCACTAGCTGCGAAAGCTAGCTATCCAATCAGCTAAATAGACTGAACTCCAGGATTGGTGATTTTACTTAGGAATTTGTGAAACTGAAACAATATAAAATAATGCCATTGTAAGTTATAATACTAACACAAGCTGCATTTCCAATACCCCTAGAAATGCGCAAAACCTAAATATCGCAATAAGAAACTGGTAATGGAAACACCCATATTTCGAAAAACCATTCAAATATCGCAAAATTATTTTTGCACGCTCATGTGGTTTTTGAGACGTTTTGATATTGACGCGTTTCGCAAAAGCATGATGAAAAAAAAACCTTTTCCGTATTTAGGGGTAGGGATGATACTCGAAACCGGTTTTCCCGGTTGTTCGATAAGAAAAGAACCGAGTCCTCGGACTCGAATCCCTTTTTGAGAACCGGTACCCGTTATCGAGACCACTATAGTAAAGAAAAAGAGTTGGTTCTTTATTCGAATCCCTCGGAACGAATCCCGTCCCGACCAGAATGCCCCTTGAGATATCACAAGAAATTACGTCACGTAACTCAGTCATTAGGCGCAGATAGGGAAAGCAGGAAAAACAATGGACCGCGCTCCAAGGTGTAATAAAGTTCAAAACAAAAAGTATAATCCAATGAATAACTTTACTGAGAGATTTGAGCAGGGTACAAACACATGACGAACACTTTTACGACTAACCGGAAACATAGCAACCAGGCTAGTAACGCACCTCCTTTACGGCAGCTGTCGCGACGTTCTTAAAGCAACCGCAGCACATACATGTATATGACATCTCCCTTTTTAAACTTTTGTTTTTCTTTCAGTGTGAACAAAACAAAATCACACTATATATGTGTTGTCTGTCTAATTATAAATAATGCAGACGAGGCGTGTTGGCCGAGTTCTTGACACTTTCACAGCGTGCTTATAAACTCATTCTTAGCTGCCGGTGGCGACATGCAACAACATTTTTTGGGGATACCGCGCATGCTCGTCACTCCCGTCGCATGCTGGGTAGTGTAGTTGTTATATTCCCTAGCTCATAACATCACATCTTTTCCCCTATAAAGAAAGATTTTAACTCCATAAAGTGTATTTCTTTTTTTAGCTTTAACTTTTCATTTTTTAGCATTGTAACCACATTTGCAAACAACTTTTCTCTTCATAGAATGTTCTTTCAATAAAGAAATAAAGTGCAAAAATGTCAAAGCATCATAACAAACAGTTATGTCAAATAGCAGCAGAAGTGCACTTTTTGGAGAGCTGTATTATTTTAAGTTTTGTGCCCAATGGACTGATTTTATTTAACACTATATTATTATTTATACAGCTATAGTGATCACAGAGACAGGTTGTTTTTGTGTTACTGTATATATTTGTTTTTCTGAAAAATCCCACTTAATATACTTTAGGTAACAACAGTCAATATTTTTTTTTTAAGGGGTTAACAGTCAATATTTATTTATTTATTAGATTTTATTTTTTTCTTATATAATAAAAGTGAGCTTTTGTTAAACCAAATATTGTATGTTTTTTTCCATATACAACAACCTATCTGGACTCGATAAGAGAATCGATAAGGAATCGGTTCGATAAGAGGATTCGATAATAGGCTCGAACTTGATAATTTCTTATCAAACATCATCCCTACTTAGGGGTCACTTAAAACACTGAACCGGCAAAGCGTCAAAGCAGTACAACTAGAGGAGACGGGTTGTCTTGGTCTAGCTTCCTTCCTACCAGTCGGCCGGGAGGTGAGCTAGGCGACATTGCTGCACCGGGCCGTCTGTTGGGTTCATTTGCGGGAATAGAGGCTGACACGCAGGAGTGGAGACCCACAAGGGAGCCATAAGGACGTTGCCTTTGAGCAATCGCCTTCTACTGACATCACGGCAACAGCGTTGGCTGCAAAATCTAATACAATTTGTTACTTATAGCCAGACCTGTGTGTTTATTTCCGTACTTGACGGTTTCGACTACAACAGTTGCCTTCCTCAGAGGTTGTCATGTGATCTTCTTCAAAGTGGAGTTTCACCTGATCATTTTACGAGAATTATGCCTTTTATTTGCGAAAACTGCAATGGAAATGCAGCTCCAGTCGTAAATGTGTTAGCATATTAGCTCATGCTAACGAGGCTAGCGTCATTACCTTACGATAACATGTACTAATATGCATGAAAACACTCCTGCAGACATCACACATGGGAGAAGATTAGTAAGTATAAACTGTTTTATACTGTAAAACTTACCAACGTTGCTTAGACTGATGAATGAAGAATCCATGCTAAAAAAAGCACTACCCGTAAATGGAGGGACACCTGCAGTGAACAAAGTCGTCCATGGCGCCATAGCACAAACAATATAACACTTTTTTAGGTGTATTTGCTTGTTTTTTGTTAATTTCTTTTTACTCTTTTTATTATGGCGTTTATCGGAGAAAAATCAATAAATTAGCCGCATGGTCTTATAAGCCGCAGAATTCTAAGGGTAAGAAAAAAGTAGCATCTGATAGTCCGGAATTTACGGTAGTAGTAGTAGTAGCAACTTCCATGTTTATTTGCGTAATTCGGTCAATTTCCTTTATTATCACTTTATCAAACTGTGCATGCAAGTGACGTCGAGGCCACAATGGGGCCTGTGCGCGTTTATACTGGAGTCTGATAAAGATCACATTTTACTCGCCGTATATAACACTGCAAAAAATCAGTGTAAACGTAGTCTGTACGTCTCCTTATCTAAGAAGCATGTCATTCTTCATTGTACATTGAGACAATGACAATATGTGTATGAGACAACACCAAGTGAGTGTATTTATCACTTAGCACATGTTAAATGTCAGAGCCTACTTTTAAATATACAGTAAATGTCCTACAATGTGCATAATGCTGTATTTTACATTTGAAAAGCACTTAAGTTACATTTTGTACAGTCATCCTTTAAAGTTCAAAAATAGTTCCATCAGTGGAGCAATACAAAACAACACACCCTGTTTACCTTATTAGTTTACAGTAGCGTATCTACACTTAATAGGAAGAAAGCAACTGGGGAAAAGAGAGAAGTGGCGCAAAAAAGGCAACAGTGTCTCAAGTATAATCCAGCATATGGAAGTCCTGCAAGTGCGCAAACTACAAGTGAAACACCCAAGCATGTTGTGTTGTGTCACTAACACACGGGTGTATTGGAGTATTGCTTTAGAAGATGAAAATAGAAATAAGATTCACTCCGCCGTGGTCATCAGGCGACAAACACCTCCCTCGATGGCCAAGGATTGACCAGGAACGGTCCCAGGTGGTAATCTGGATATGTGTGTCTGGAAGCAGCACAGAAGATGACAACATGAGATACAATTTGAACATTTGATTTTACATTGAATGAAAGTTTTATGTATTAGTTCATGAATAGTTGCCTAATCATAATTAATTACCCATTTAGAAATTTAGTAAAATATTGCTCAAAAATCAAGGAAACTACAATTCAATCACATTTCTACTTCTTTCTGTGGCGGGCCATTACCAAAAAATTTGGACTGCCACAGCCTGTTAGCCCTCGCTCAGAAACCTCATATGTAATTGGTCTAAAATGACGTACAAAGGGATCCGAGACTAAGGTAAGAAACATTATCATGAAGACCTCTCAGTATGTGGGCAAACAAGTGGGGGTCCGAACAGCTCTTACTCATCACGTTATGTCAGTTAACCGGTTTCAAAATGAACATAGCTGGAAGCCTAACCATGTGCATAGACATTAACTTACACTGTTAGTTGTGTTAGCCAACAGACCAACAGGTGTGCTAACAGGTGGCGGTGTAGATAGAGCAGTTCTGCTCGTAAGTAATGAATGCACGTGTAGCTACAAGAACAAAGGCATTGATGCGATTGAATGACCCGTCCGTTACTTACACCTGAATTTAATCAAGCATCAGACATTGCAGACAGGTACTGTATATGTAGGCAATACATCTTGTAAGCTACATTACAAGATGCCTTGATGGCATTTGTAGGAGTTTGATTATTCTGGGAAGTGGGATTCAAGTGTGACCCTTAATCTTTTTTAGTAGGAAATGAATGTTCTACTACTGTAAAATTACGCAACACTAATAAAGAAATGAGTGATTTGAAAATTGTGAACAATGAGGCAAAAAAGTTAGAAGTCAAAATAAAACCGAATTTAAATTCACAACAGTGGTCCCACACTACATCGCACTTCAAATATCATTGCTTCTCTATGTTGTAGATTTTTTTTTAAACTTTTTATTTACAATTTTTTTACAGCACATTCAACATGTTTTTTGTCCTAAATTAGTTCTTAAATTAAGTTGTATTAATGTATTACAGTGGAGTATTTGTCTTAAGTTCGATTTAATCACCGCTACCAATTAACGATAATTACCAAGGAAAGAATGAAAACCAAACTGAAACTAAATTATTAGGTCAAGAGCAGACATAGAGGTAACTGGTGGGAAAAGGCTAGTTTGTCAACAGGGTGACATATGGTCCACTGGTTCACTGGTCAAAAGATCAACTCAATATTAGAAAAACAAGATGACAAGAAAAAGTGTAAAGCCTGATAAGTTAAGTTAATTACTTTCAGTAATGAACTTAGTTTTTTAATCAAATGTTCCCACTGTGAACATTTAAAACAGTCAAATGTTAATCAGACAAAATGCAGTTTGATGTCTTGCGCTCTCTAGTTCCATCTGCAGACAGCTGCTGCACATCGGTCCAGGCACAAATCAGCTTTGGTTTGATAAATTTGTTTGCCATTGGTAAATGTTTTTGATTTGAAACATTACATAATGTTTTATCTCCATTTGTCTGTTTGGACAGTTAAAATTACATTTGGACGAGTGGTTTATTTGTGGGTGGTTATGTGCGTAGTCCTAAAGGAATATGTACATTATATATATATATATATATATATATATATATATATATATATATATATATATACTGTATATATATATATATATAACTAATGTATCATAGAACTCAGTGAAACAGAATCAACAGGCCACTGAATTGGCTAGACATCACATCTCCAGTTGCAGAAGCATCCATCTCGAGAACATTCTTTTAGTGAAGGGCTGGACTAAGGCCCCAGGTACCCCGGGGCCAACTGTCATAGACTGGGACAACACCCAGGCGAGTCTACACACACATGGCAACACTCTCTGGGTTATTACGCCTCTGATACACAACCTTCAATATTCATCTTATTCCCTTCATCTTTTGGGGATGGGCTTTGAGAACAGCCATTTCAAATCTGTTTGAAGTGACGGTTCAAAGCTGAGTCCTAATCAACTTAAAGGCCTACTGAAACCCACTACTACCGACCACGCAGTCTGATGGTTTATATATCAATGATGAAATCTTAACATTGCAACACATGCCAATACGGCCGGGTTAACTTATAAAGTGACATTTAAAACTTCCCGGGAAATATCCGGCTGAAACGTTGCGGTATGATGACGTATGCGCGTTACGAAGTCAGAGTAACGGAAGTTATGGTACCCGTAGAATCCTATACGAAAAGCTCTGTTTTCATTTCATAATTCCACAGTATTCTGGACATCTTTTGCAATTTGTTTAATGAACAATGAAGGCTGCAAAGAAGACAGTTGTAGGTGGGATCGGTGTATTAGCAGCGGACTACAGCAACACAACCAGGAGGACTTTGTTGGAGCGCTAGCCGCGCTAGCCGCCGACCTCACCTTGACTTCCTACGTCTCCGGGCCACCAAACGCATTGGGTGAAGTCCTTCGTCCTTCTGCCGATCGCTGGAACGCAGGTGAGCACGGGTGTTGATGAGTAGATGAGGGCTGGCTGGCGTAGGTGGAGAGCTAATGTTTTTAGCATAGCTCTGTGAGGTCCCGTTGCTAAGTTGCTAAGTTAGCTTCAATGGCGTCGTTAGCACAGCATTGTTAACCTTCGCCAGCCTGGAAAGCATTAACCGTGTATTTACATGTCCACGGTTTAATAGTATTGTTGATTTTCTATCTATCCTTCCAGTCAGGGGTTTATTTTTTTGTTTCTATATGCAGTTAAAGCACGATGCTATCACGTTAGCTCGTAGCTAAAGCATTTCGCCGATGTATTGTCGTGGAGATAAAAGGCACTGAATGTCCATTTTGCGTTCTCGACTCTCATTTTCAAGAGGATATAGTATCCGAGGTGGTTTAAAATACAAATCCGTGATCCACAAAAAAAAAAGGAGAGTGTGGAATCCAATGAGCCAGCTTGTACCTAAGTTACGGTCAGAGCGAAAAAAGATACGTCCATCACTGTCTCTCAAGTCCTTCACTGTAACATTCCTCATCTACGAATCTTTCATCCTCGCTCAAATTAATGGGGTAATCATCACTTTCTCGGTCCGAATCTCTCTCGCTCCATTGTAAACAATGGGGAATTGTGAGGAATCCTAGCTCCTGTGACGTCACGCTACTTCCGGTACAGGCAAGGCTTTTTTTTATCAGCGAGCAAAAGTTGCGAACTTTATCGTCGATTTTCTCTACTAAATCCTTTCAGCAAAAATATGGCAATATCGCGAAATGATCAAGTATGACACATAGAATGGATCTGCTATTCTCGTTTAAATAAAAAAAATTCATTTCAGTAGGCCTTTAAGGTGCTTGTATGGTAGAAGCGAATCGTGCAATGTTTTTTGTTTTTTAGATATATAACTCACTTTAATACAAATATAAATGTACACTATCAACTAAAAGTTGCAGCATTGCACAGTGTAAGAGTCTAAACGCTGTAGGATAAAACCAATATGAAACCCTTGTATCACATTTTCAGACTTTCAATTTTGTTGCGACCTGACACAATATCCATAGTGACTGGTTAGGTAAGATCCAGCCAGTGAATAAGCACACCACAATGCTGACACAATGTTGCTGGTTGCTAACCTCTACTTATGTGGTCAGAGCAGGAGGATGAGTACGTATTTATAGTCACTAAATAAGTCTGCCATAGTCGTAAGTGTAAACACCTAACGTAACGGCGGAATGTGTCAGAAAAGTTACCATTACAACTAAAATCACAACCTATTTGTATATGGTCTATTAAAAGAGTAAAATACAGTACACATTACCAACGTGTTGCATTAATGAATGCATCAGAGGAATTGAAGACCAGAAAATAAATTACACACTAGCAATTAAAGTTAACTGCAAAAAGGAACATCTACAAACAAACAGGATGCTTGCCATCAAATTGTCACTCAGTGAAGCAACCACATGAGAAGACAAGGGCCAGGTCAAAATATTACGGTACATAAAAAAACATAGTAGTTCTGAATTTGTGAGTGAAAAACAACTTCATAAATGCTTTCAGAGGCGAGCAAAGCCACACGCTAACTGCATAGAATACTGCAAAAGACACTTTTAGCTTTCCAGCTATGTCAGTTTGTGTTGTGGCTTTCACATTCTTTGTTTAAATCATGTGCTTTTTATTATCCACACAAAATGGATAACAAAAACAAAATGTGTAAGAATGAAATACATTTGTCACATCAAAAAAGTAGACAATATCAAAGGGGCTTACATTGCATGCCATCCTATTTTATCTGGCCCTAGATTACACAGTGAAAGTGTTAACGTCCTCATGATGGCCAGGAAAAGAGGAACAGGGGCCTCATGTATTAAGCTGGCCTACGCACAAAAACCTGCCGTATGCCCTTTTTCAAGGCAAAGTTGTGATATGTCATGAGCAGAATCAACGTAGAAATGTGCGACGCACATTTCTACAGGCCGTAAATACTTTGGAGACACACAGAGGTGGTCGTTCGGGCTTTGCCAGCATCTGATTTCAACAATGTAAAAAGATTAAGTTAGGTACACTTTTTTGCCTATGCATTTAATGCTTCATAATTATATTAATATTTGTGAGGACGTCTATTAATTTAGGCGACCATTTTGCCACCTATCGCTGTCACAATGTTTTCCTGTGACTAAAGCACAGCCGGTCGGGTGTTGGACAGCAGCAGCCCGCAGCGACACACTGGCACCGGAGAGTGAACGACAGAAGAGCGCTCACTCTGTTCAGTTAATTCTACTGTTAAATAAATGCACTCAGCTGCTGAGAGCGATGACAAGAGTGAGACCTCGTTCCCCCTGTTTGCCTAAGAAAACAAACACACAGACATAGCAGTTTATGGAATCCGGCAAAGTATTTTGACTTCATTTTCATTTATTGCTCGATTGATTGCCTTATTGACTATCGGCACAGGCCTCGTCACCATTGTAACTTTTTCCAAGGAGCAAGTGGTGTTTGTTTTAAGCGTACTGGCTTCCTCCACTGCAGTGCACACAAATGTGCTGTTTTATAAACACTTTTGATTGCAGGGTTTCTACAGGTATCAGCAAATCTACTTTAATGCTTTTTAATGTCATTTTTAATGCCACTTAAAAAAAATGTTTAATGCCCATGCATATGGTTATTATATGGATAGTCAAAACCTTACAATTGTCTGTAAACAGACACATTAACTGTTATTTATTGAATTAAAATTGGCTCACAAGATTGTTTCATCTGAGAATTTATTGTTATTGATTTATTTTTCTGTAGTAGCATTCAGTGTTCTGACTTTGTGCACAGGCCGTAGACAAGTGCCAATTAAAAGGTTCCGTCTGTCAATCATCACACTGTACCTTCAATCAAAATTATTATAGAGGAATTGCACTTCCATCCATCCATTTTCTACCGCTTGTCCCTTTTGGGGTCGCTGGAGTCTATCTCAGCTACAACCGGGCGGAATGCGGGGTACACCTGCACTTAAATAAACATTCAATTCTGAATTAGTTGTTTAATATAATATAACCCAAAGTCATTATTCAAATTGTATCTCTTTAAAACATATGTTAAAAATCTTCTGAAAATATGCCTTATAATAGCCACAAACTGGAGGATGTTTTTTTAATCAGGATACAATTTTCAAAAAAATAGTTAAAAGGTCTTATGGAATAATAAATTAACACCATATTAGGAATGCAAATGATGCATGTCTATGAACGTTATTATTCATCCAGCTCATTGTCATCTCAGGGCATTCAATCAATCGCAACTGGACTGTTTGGTTTGTCTTAGAAGACGTTTCGCCGCTCATCCGAGTAAGCTTCTTCAGTTCGTGCTCATATACTTAGATTGGTCAGATCTAGTCCAGCGGCTGGTGCCAAAACCCCAAACTGTCAAAGCCAATGATAGCCGTTGAAGCGTAATTTCCCCTCGTTAGCATTGAGGTATTGTGTGGCAGAACGATCCATGTGGATCGACTACTACCAGCCCAAAATAGTCTGAATCCCCCACGCAAGCATTCTATACACCTGTAAACAAATGGCACAAAAAGCATTCTGGTCACCTTCTGTGACCAGAATGTTTCTAACTCCTGTTCTTTGTTGGAGGCTAAATTGCAGAGTATTTTAGGGATGGCAGAAAGGACAGTGTTGTATGTGGGAGACCGGTGGTTTCGCGCAAATGATGCATGTGTTCAGTAATGGATGATTGAAACATTTTAGAAAAAGACATGTCATGGAATATTTGAATAAATGCTAATAAGCACTTGATACATAAAAAATAAGCTGAGTCAATTTAACATCTTGAATAGATTGCATTTTACACCCTTACAGTTGTTTAAAATTGGTATATTAGACAGCAAGTTAAGTATAACTATTATTCATTTATTGTGGGAATGTCAGTGTCACACCTGGGTGAAGTCTTGTCTGGGTTTCGTCTGGTTTTATGTTGTCTTGTCATTTCCTGTTTTATTTTGAAAGGTTAACTCTCCCTCTCATTTCAGATCACTTGCCTTTCCTCCTGTTTCACTGGTCTGATGTCTCTCCTGATTGCCTGATTGTGCCCACCTGTGTCACCCTCCCTCATGTGTATAAATGTCTCGCCCTCCTCTTGTCCTGTGCCAGAGTATATCGTCTTGTCACGTACCGCCAGCCTTCGTCCACAGTCTTGAACCAAGTTGATAAGTATTGCCTCGCCTTATTTATTGATTTCTTTGTTCCCTCTGAGAAAGAGTGATTTTCATTTGTTAAAGTTTTTTGGCCAAGATTTTTGTGCTAATTTCATAGTGTCTCGCCTTCCTTTTTTCCTCCTCTTGGAGCGCTTTACTTTGTAGTTCTCTCAGCTCTTTGTAGCATACTTTCTATTTATAGCTTCTTGTCTCCTCCTCTGCATGAGTGATTTACCTTTTTTGTAGCTAATCCTAGATTGTTGTTATTTTGTTATTAGATCCGTGTAGATTTTTGCTATTGCCTTTTTCCTCCCTATGGAATGATTTTCCGTTTATTGCTTTATGCCCTATGCTAAATATCTTTTGTTACTCTAATATATCAAAGATAGATTTTGTAGCCATTTTGTTTTAAACACTCTGTCCAAAAAGATTTCAAAGAAAACTGTTGAAATAAAGCCTGTGTCAATCGTCCCCCTTCTGCACCTGAGTCCTCATTCTCGCCAAGGCCTAGCAGTCAGAAAATAATAGTTGTGGTCTGTTATGAGAATTTCCTTGGTTGTCCATCAGAGGCGCCTGTGTCAAATAGTTGCTAATTAGTTAGCCAAGTTATCGCTTGCTTGTTGAGCGGAGACAACTGAAATAAATGAGTCGTGTATGAAACAAGCTCAGCTTCCTCATTTACATGACATAATGTCAGAGTTTCCGCTATGGCGGCAGCGTTTTTCTCGCCTCCTCTTGTATCCAGTCTGAAAGCCAGAGCCGAAAAAAATAAATACACAGACAGATGTAGCAATTTATCGATGACCGTTACGTTTTGAAGTGAATTTTCATTCATCGTTTCAGGTCTTACAATTTTATTACATTTTTTAATGCCTCTGGATATCGCATTTAATGCTTTTTAATGCCATTAAATGTTTTGCAAAATCTGTTTAATTTTAATGCTTTTAATTCCCCACGGAAACCCTGAAATGGTCAGCAGGCAAAAAGGCGAGGCTCAACAATTCTGATTGGCAAACATGTCTGTCACTCAAATGCCGATGACAGCAGAGGGAAAAAAGACTCAGCCTCTTGCACTAATTAACATCTTGATGGCGATTTGATATCGATTAATCGTGCAACCCTATTACCCACCAAGGTTTCTTCAAAAACCTTTGATCACATCGTCATCGAACACCTGTCCAACATCATGAGCATACTTTATGAAGCTGTATGTATCATTAGGAGTATTTGACAGGCAGAACATTTTTAAATCTCCCTTTTCTTGACTTAAGATTGTTGAGGAAACAGATGCCCCTCACTTTGGCGTTAATTCAGTAGAGAATGTGTTGGCAGTGTTTAAAGGCCCAGCCGAGACCAAAAGCTCAAGTTTTGTTTTGCGCCCATAATGTTGGCTTGAAGGACTGAACAGCCAGCTGCTCTGGTATGCAGATGGTGAAAGAAACAGATGCATGCAAGTTTTGCAGCCACTCTCCTTCAACTTGTTGCTCTATTAGTGTTTAACGGCACATTGGGTTTCTGGGGCAGTTAAGTTAATTGTTGTTGAATGGAAATGATGGGAATTATCTTATCATGCAAATGTAATGAATCTATCATCTATGCTACAACTCCAACTATGCATGATTCTAATACACAATTAACCAGCCATTTGGAAATGTTAGATTCTTCCACTTAATATATATAGTGTATTTTGTAGTTTGAAGAAATGTTTTGATACTCTGAATGCAGGTAAAGTCTGAGTGGGGGGGCGTATCACGACAGATTTACCATGAGACATAAAGAAAGTGAGGAGGGGTGGGTCGGTGCTCAGCAGGACAGAGCACAAAACGCTTTGAAATCTGAGCCAAAGTTGAGCAACAGTGGCCTCTCTTCATTCAGTGTGACAGAGATGTATTAGCCAAACAAATCAGTGTGTGAGCAATACTCAATGCCATGAAGCTACAATATTACTACAATGTTGTTGGAAAAGCTCTTAAATTAAATCACACTAAGTTTACTTAAAATTTTTCTTGAAAGCCAAAATGTTATTGAAATGCAAATAAGTACTTAAAACGCTTCACAAACCAACAATGAATGCACCGAGCAGACTAAAACAAACATGCAGCTTGGGAAAAAAGCTTCAAATGAGCATTTGCATTCTAAGTTAAGCATTAACCAGGTGGACCCTCAATCAAATGCACAATTAATGAGTTGTGACCCTGACTCAACAAGGAGCCTCCTCTGCACTCTCACTTTATTGTAAATAATTATTTTCACATCCCTATCAAACTCTATTCAAAACTTGCTGTCAGTGACAAGAAATATGTGTTACTCATGTAGCAGACAAACTGTTTGAGTATACCAACAGGTTTCTAAGATGAATGCACTGCAAGACATAGTGGTAATTCCAAGGGATGTGTGTATTTCCTTTGCTGCTCTGTGTATTTGCTGCTCCTCAGCCTTGGATGTGTCTTCGTGCTTCTATAGAGGAGCTTGAACAGAACATCTGGAAATATCAAACTGCTGCCAAATGTCTGCCATTGAGAGGACTCACTGTTACTTTGTATAATGTTGCTATGGTAACACTTTGTATGTTTTTAGATGTTTAGGTGAGTGTTGTCTGCTGTATGGCTTTCCCCAACATAATTTCATACTGCACAGACTTTTCTTTTTTGAGTACAACCTATGGTTTTGTTAAGTATCGTTATCGGTTTGGTATGACCTTACAAATTACACAGTACCCATCACGAGGACCGGGTATCATGGCGAATTTCCTAAATCGATTAGATTTTGATTCAAAAGGTTCTAAATTGATTAATCACGATTCAAATTTTATTGTCACTTATATACTGAAACTGTCTGAACTCTGTTACAAAGTACACTTAATTTTTTCTTTTCACCATAAACATGTTTTAAAGGCGCTAACTTTCCAATTTATTTTAAGCGCTATATCCGGCTTTCTTATGTCTTCTAGTGTTATGATTTGTCACACCAGGTTAGAGTCTGTGTTTGTGTTAAGTATTATTCCTCTTAGTTTAGTGGCTTGTTATGTTTTCAATGCTCGTTTGCGCCCTTGTTTACGTTTTCTTGTTGCTAGGTGGCTGATTAGCCGCACCTGCTTTCTGTTATTGATTAGCGTCCTCAACTGTTTCTGCTCCTAATATAATCTGGTGTTTTCCCCGTTTTTTAGTTGCTGGTCCATTATTCGCTGGTCCATTATTCGCTGTTCGCTACAGACGTTTGTTTGTTGGTTTTGTTGTTAGTTTCACGCTACGTACATTTTCTTACTCTTATCTTAAACGCTAAACTAGCACCCAGTTTATAATATTGTTGCCTTGTGTATTGAAGTAAAGAATAATCTCAACTGCACAGTGCCTGAGGTCCTCCGCATATTTCGAATCGCAAACACTTCACAACATGCCAGTTTATGACATCTAGGATGTAAAGAAGTAACAAGGTACGCATGTAACACGAACACGCACATTAGCTTTGGGTGTTGTTAGCAAATGATAGCGATTTGGATAGTTAGCGTACGCTGTCTTTGAATGTATATTCTATCATAACAAGATAACTGCAAATTCTATGTTGCTTCTCTTAGACTGGTTTTGTATGTGTGCAAAATAACACCAATCTGACATGCAGTTGATTGGCAACACTAAATTGCCCCTAGCGTGTGAATGTGAGCGTGAATGTTGTCTGTCTATCTGTGTTGGCCCTGCAATGAGGGCGACTTTTCCAGGGTGTACCCCGAGAGGGACAAGCGGTAAAAAAATGGATGGATAGGTGGAGCGGTAGAAAATGGAGGGAAAGATGGAGAATATCAAAGAAGAGATGGATCAGTATATATGACCGAATATCATCATTGAAGGGCTGCGCATCACTCTTCGATCGTATACATGAGCAGTTGACAACAGACGAGAACCAGATGAAATGGATGCTGCTACAACAGAGCAACAAGTGGTCAACTTTCTACAATCAAAGAAAATGTATGTCGATATTAACACCATCAACGTGTGCATCCCACTGAATGGAAGAAACACCACCCCCACCATGCCAGTCATTATTGTGAAGCTCGCCAACAGGAAATCCAAAATTGCATTGCTGAAAGAGAGAAAAAAACTGAGGGGTACAAATGTGTAATTGAACGAGAACCTTATTAAACACAATGCTGACATCGCCAAGAAGGCACGCGACTTAAGGAAGCAGGGTAAAATACAGGGAAACTGGAGCGCAAACTGCAAAATTTACTCCAAGCTCAATGAAGGTCCAGAAGCAAGAGTACTTGTCAAAGACATGAAGGACCTAGACAAATATTAAAGCGTACAACGCTTTGATAACGACAATGGAGTCTGACGGAAAACAAACATCTACATTCAATATCAACACTGCTATGTTAAAAAAAAACATTGAAGACCTAGATTTAGCAGCAAATCAATCTACACTCAGGGACATTCAAAAAGTAACAAAAGATTGCTGAACAAGAAAATATAGAACTAAAAAACCTTCTACAACATATATAATAAAAGTCTGGATGGAATTGGATAATTATATTGATCCAGATACAAATTTATTCTTCCACATCAGTAATAATTGTTTTTATTACACAGATGAACAATATGATAGCAACATTAAATCTGACAACAAACTGTCAAGTATTTATTTAAACTGTAGAGGCTTGTATGCAAACTACAACAACAGGCAGCATTTTTTTTTTTAATTGAATGATCCTTTCAAAGTGATCACTATCTCCGAAACATGGATCGATGATAGAAAAGGGAACAGATTTTCATCTGGAAGGATATGAACTAAATTACATCAACATTACCAACAAGAACAAATGAGTAGTAGTGATGGACGTGATGAAGAATCCGAACAACAATGTAGTAAAAATCATGTTATTTGCAATTAATATCTTAAAATGCATAACCATTTAAATATGTGATAAAAAACAAACAAAGATGTATTGATTATCTCTATGTATAGAACATCTAAGTCAAGTATTGAAATGTTTGAGGATCAAGGCAACCTTCACCAAAATCAGTAAAAATTTAATTTTCTTATGTGGAGACTGCAACATTAGACCCTAATAAGAAAAAGACCATTGATGCCTTCATATAAACAAAACAATGTATAGCATGAGTTTATATCCTACAATCTCAAGACCAGACAATGTATAGCATGAGTTTATATCCTACAATCTCAAGACCAAACAGAATCAAACCTTCGCCACACTTATTGGTAATATGTTTACCAATGATTTTGATAATACTACTAAAAGTTACAGTTAAAGTACCAATGATTGTCACACACACACTAGGTGTGGTGAAATTAACCTCTGCATTTGACCCATCCCATTGTTCACCCCCTGGGAGGTGAGGGGAGCAGTGAGTAGGGGTCTGCTAATAACTAACATCAGTGGTCATCTTCCAGTCTTCACACTTTATAACGGAAACTACAGGAAGAAGAACAAGAATAGAAAAAAAAACATTTTGAAGACGATGCACAGAGAAAAGTATGAATGCTTTTAAGAATCATCTGAGAGAACAAAATTGGGACAATGTGCACAGTGAACATGATGTAGACAAAGCATATGGTAATTTTTTTTATACTTTCATGATGCCTTGTGATCATTACATTTATCACATAAAGATCTATAGAGGCAGAAAATACGTACAATACGTATAAGAACAAGCTAGCCAGAATCTTATGAACATGCAGGAAAAAAAATTAGTCAATTATTAGACAGAAACAAAAACGAGACCAACACGGGGCATCCAAAATAGCATATTTAAAAATGGTGTTAAGAAGGATTACCGTAAATACTTCTCAGACGGAAATGTAAAAAATGACACTATGAACAAGGTAGTTGAAAGTTGTAATAACTACTTCGTAAATATTGGACCAAATCTGGAGGAAAACATTTTAGATCGCAGATCTTTGGAGGACTTGAAAGACACTATAGACAGAAATCCCAACTCAATGTTCCTCAGAGACGTGACAGAAGAGAAAATAATAAAAATTGTGAATACATGTAAATTGAAGACTTCAACTGATTGTAACGGAATTGATATGAAAATTATAAAAAAGGTTATAGAAGACATTTCAGAACCTTTTACGTACATCAGTAACCTATCATTTTAAACAGGCAAATTCCCAAACAAAATGAAAATAGCAAAAGTTGTATCGATTTATAAGTCTTAAGACAAACACCAGTGGAACACTTGCAGACAACCAATACGCATACATTACATAGCCAGCATCTCAACATCTATGGTATTAATCGAAATAACGGAAGAGATTACCAATGCAGTAGATGGTCAGCAGTGTGCAGCAGCAATGTTTATGGATCGAACAATAGCATTTGACACTATCATAATATCTTAATTAAAACATTCTAACAATGTGGTATCAGAGGGTTGATCCTGAACTGGGTAAGAAGATACTTAACTAACAGAAAGCAATATGTGAAACTAGGCAAACATACACCCACAGCGCTAAAAATATCTTGTGGCATACCCAGCGATCTATTCAAAGTTACAAAGAACTTAAAGTTAGCCCTATTTGCAAATTACACAACTATGCTTTGTTCAGGAGAAAACACAGAAGCTAATACAAATAATAATAGAAGAAATTAATCATTTAAATAGATGTTTCGCCAATAACAGGCCATCTTTGAATCTCAGTAAAACTAAAATAATGCACTTTGGTAACAGAAAGGAAAGTCAAACACAAATAGATAGAGCAGACATTGAAAGCGTATAAGAAACCACATTTTTGGGTGTAATAATAGATGTTAAAATGATGTGGAAATCTCATAAAAATACACAACATAAAGTGATAATGAATACAAATGTATTATATGTACTGGACCAAAATCACTCCATATTCTCTACTGCTTGCTAATGTTACCATATCTGAGTTCCATCCATCCATTTTCTACCGTTTGTCCCTTTTGGGGTAACGGCGGGTGCTGGAGCCTTTTTCAGCTACAATCGGGCGGTAGGCGGGGTACAACCTGGACAAGTCGCCACCTCATCACAGGGCCAACACAGATAGACAGACAACATTCACACTCACATTCACACTAGGGCCAATTTAGTGTTGCCAATCAACCTATCCCCAGGTGCATGTCTTTGGAGGTGGGAGGAAGCCGGAGTACCCGGAGGGAACCCAGGCAGTCACGAGGAGAACATGAGTTATTGTGTAGAAATATGGGAAAACAAATACAAAAGTATGCTTCATTCACTTACGGTGTTAAAAAAAAAAGATCAGTTAGAATAATACATAACGTTGGCTATCTAGAACATTCAAACCCTTGATTTATTGAATAAAACAACTATAACCTGCTACCCATGAATGTAGAACATTTCTTCTCCATAAAAGAGGAAAAATATAACCATAGAAATAAATGTAATTTAAAACATTTGTACACACGTACAACATGCAGGACCTTTAGCCTATCAGTATGTGGAAATAAATTATGGACAGGATTAAGCAAAGAGGTCAAACAATGTACTAATATGACCCACTTTAAAAAAAAATGTCAAACTAAAGTGTTCACAAAATACAAAAAATAAGAATCCTGATAAGAATCCTGATATCTTAAAAGCTTATTATAAATGGAGATAATCTTATTTATCTCATATCGTGAGTCATACATTACTTAACTATTTATTTGAGAACTTCATTTATTGTTATTTATGTATTTAATAATGATTTATTTAGTCATTTGTCTAGTTATTTATCTACTAATTTATTTATTAAATGTTGTGTTACAGAATGAGTAATAACAAATGTCTTAAGTAATTGCTATGATACGAAAAGGGGGATGAAATAAGCTGTGCTTCTTCCTACTCCTTTTCAGACATGCTGTAATGTAAAACTGTAAATATGTGATAAATATTGTAATTGTATGCATGTTCGGAATAAATCATTGACATTTCCTGAACATTTTCATCCATAACTTTGTGAGGTATGATGCTAACCTCTTTGGCGGAGGTAAAAAAGTTGGTGTACTTAAGCGCTACCTTCGTCTCGAGTGTTTCTAAGGCGACACAGAGCGGGTCGTAGCGCACCGCTGCGGAAGAAAAGCATCCGGTGCGAGTGCGGACATTGCACACTATGGGAAACATGAGAAGCTACTTAAAAAATCATCACCCGGAAAATATATTTAAAGCCAATGAAGTTGAACAGAATTTTTTTTAGGTATTTTCATTATTAAAAATTACATTTTCAGAGAAACAGCATTATCCAAAATGATAAAAAAAAATGTCACAAGTATTACCACCCAATTTTTCGCGGGCCATGAATATTCAGTAATAGAGTCCATTGCAACTTTAGTTGGTGTTGAACATTGTTATACATCTGTTACACCAAATATTTACATTGCCATTTTAAAAACACTCCACTTCAAGTTGTTTTTTTTGTACTTGCTTTGAACAGTGTATGTTCCCGCACAATTCTTTGCATTTGAAAATACATATTCGTACTAATAAATATGATAAGAACATTTGAGCATTATGTTTGTGTTCAATTACAGTAAGTGTGTTTATCCTAAACATTCCTGCCACTTCATTTTACACACTATTCCATTTTTTCTTCTTTTTTTGACAATTCCACAATAATATGGTACCATGGCCTCAATCAATACTGTGACAATATCAAACCAAGAGACTTTGATATTGTTACATACCGAGAACAGAGGGACTAAATTTCTTGTCAAGACAATTTAATTTAGAGCTCACCTTTGCTTTGCTATCTTGGGCCGACATGTAGCCAATACACATGCTTTCTGTGGTGTGACTCCAATGAAACTCCACTGTAAAGACACAGATTAAAACATTAAAAAAAAAGAATAAAAAGATTGATACATGTTGATCTATAAAGACTCACATGGTTGATCAGACAATGACAAATACTTCCAAATGTCAAGCGACATTTACCAAACTAAGTTTATAGTACAACCAAGTATGCCAACTGATGCAAAAGAGAAAAGCTTTTTTAGAAGCTCCAGGTACAGAAACTGGATCTACAAAGACAATCAGCCAAAATAGGGCATATTCCGAGGGCCTCTGCTTGTCTGAAGATTAGCAGATGATTCCATAGTGGGAGGTCTACGTGAGATCTGAGATGAAGGGTGTGAAACTGGAGCCTGATTGTGCAAGTCAAAACATGGACCACCCGTCAAGAAAGCCATAGTGACCCACCGCACCTTTTGTCCAAATTATACAAAGATATATTTTGAAATATTAACAGCAATATCTTTGTCTAACCTTAGCTTTTGTGGCAAAATGTGGTCGGAAATTAAATGTTTCATGTCTCACCTAGTGCACCCTGAATATTTGAAGATGGCTGAGGTTCCACACATCTGCAGCACCGCAAGACAATTACTCCACCCAAAACTCGATCTTCACTGGCCAAAAAAGGTGAGCCTTGAGGGAGAAATACATTTATTAAACTAAGGGAACAAATTGACAAAATGACACATTTTACCTTCAAAGACATTCTTCACAAAACTAACTGAGGCATAGACTAATATACCCAGAACCCACATTGAGCGGTGAATCATAGGTACATGTCACCGCCATATTGGATGTGGCAAGAGCGAATGGAGAACATGCCTCATTCATGTGCTGCATGGAATTGAACGATTACTGATTAAAATTTGCGTAATTACGATTTTAGGTATTTGATGCCCACTTGTTTCCCACATATATTAGTGTGTGTGTGTGAATGGGTGAATAAAAGGCATTAACTAAAATAATTTGTAAAAATGCACATAATGAAGACCAGTCAAGTTTCTTGCATTACTGTAATTTAGAGGGCGGTTGTGCAACATCCAATATGGTGGACACTCTAGACTTATCACAACATGTATAGGTCTATTCTGCAAAGTGTAATTAAATGCACAATGATATTTAATCTTGAAAGGCCAATGCTCGTTAATAGCAGAACAGCAAATTATGTAACGCCTTAATGTTTACCCATACATTTTTGGATTTGTAAATTATTTAATTAAAGATGTCTTTCAGCGGTCCAGTATATCATGAAAAACACTTTTAAAAGCTGATTTAAAGAAAAACAGGGATGTTGTCTAAGTCAGAGGCAATTACTTAACAAAAAACATTTTTGGATTTATGGAGCATTGTTTAAAATGACTCCTCTCTGAGCTGCCACCTTATTGTGGTAGAGGAGCTATGTTGTCCGGGGGCTTCTATGCCCCCTGGTAGGGTCTCCCAAGACAAACAGGTCCTAGGTGAGGGATCAGACAAAGAGCAGGTCGAAGACTTCTATGGAAATACAACAACCGAGACTCAGTTTTCCCTCGCCCGTACGTGGTTCACCGGGGCCCCCCTCTGGAGCCAGGCCCAGAGTTGGGGAACGATGGCGAGCGCCTGGTGGCCGGACCTGTCCCTATGGGGCCCGGCCGAGCACAGCCCGAAGAGGCAACGTGGGTCCCCCCTCCAATGGGCTCACCACTCATGGGAGGGGCCATAGAGGTCGGGTGCAATGTGAGCTGGGCGGCAGCTGAAGGCAGGACACTTAGCGGTCCGATCCTTCGGCTACATAAGATAGCTCTTGGGACGTGGAAAGTCACCTCGCTGGGGGGGAATGAGCCTGAGCTAGTTCGCGAGGTAGAGAAGTTCCGGCCGGATATAGTCGGACTCACTTCGACGCACAGCAAGGGCTCTGGAACCAGTTCTCTCAAGAAGGGCTGGACTCTCTTACACACTGGCGTTGCACATAGTGAGAGGCAACGGGCTGGGGTAGCAATTCTTGTTTCCCCCGGTTCAAAGCCTGCACGTTGGAGTTCAACCCAGTGGACGAGAGGGTAGCTTCCCCCTGCCTTCGGGTGGGGGGGACGGGTCCTGACTGTTGTTTGTGCTTACGCACCAAACAGCAGTTCAGAGTACCCACCCTTTCTGGATACACTTGAGGGAGTACTGGAAAGTGCTCCCCCGGGTGATTCCCTTGTCCTACTGGGGGACTTCAACGCTCATGTTGGCAACGACAGTGAAACCTGGAAAGACGTGATTAGAAAGAATGGCCGCCCGGATCTGTACCCGAGTGTTTTTTTATTGGACTTTTGTGCTCGTCACAGATTGTCCATAACAAACACCATGTTCAAACATAAGGGTGTCCATATGTGCACTTGGCACCAGGACACCCTGAGCCGCAGTTCCATGATCAACTTTGTAGTTGTGTCATCGGATTTGCAGCCTCATGTTTTGGACACTCGGGTGAAGAGAGGGGCGGAGCTTTCTACCGATCACCACCTGCTGCGATGGTGGGGGAGGATGTCGGACAGACCTGGCAGGCCCAAACGCATTGTGAGGGTTAGCTGGGAACGTCTAGCAGTGTCTCCTGTCAGAGAGAGTTTCAATTCCTACCTCCGGAAGAACTTTGAACATGTCACGAGGGAGGTGCTGGATATTGAGTCCGAGTGGACCATGTTCCGCACCTCTATTGTCGAGGCGGCTGATTGGAGCTGTGGCCGCAAGGTAGTTGGTGCCTGTCATGGCATGTTGTGGATGCCGTCAAGCTGAAGAAAGAGTCCTATCGGGTTCTCTTGGCTCATAGGACTCCGGAAGCAGCAGACAGGTACCGACAGGCTAAGCGGTGTGCGGCTTCAGCGGTTGCGGAGGCAAAAACTCGGACATGGGAGGAGTTCGGGGAAGCCATGGAAAGCGACTTCTGGACGGTTTCGAAGCGATTCTGGACCACCATCCGCCGCCTCAGAAAGGGGAAGCAGTGCACTGTCAACACCGTGTATGGTGAGGACGGTGTTCTGCTGACCTCGACTGCGGATGTTGTGGATCGGTGGAGGGAATACTTCGAAGACCTCCTTAATCCCACCAACACGTCTTCCTATAAGGATGCAGTTCCTGGGGAATCTGTGGTGGGCTCTCCTATTTTTGGGGCTGAGGTTGCTGAGGTAGTTAAAAAGCTCCCGGATGAGATCCGCCAGGAGTTCCTTAAGGCTCTGGATGCTGTGGGGCTCTCTTGGTTGACAAGACTCTGCAACATCGCGTGGACATCGGGGGCGGTACCTCTGGATTGGCAGACCGAGGTGGTGGTTCCCCTCTTTAAGAAGGGGAACCGGAGAGTGTGTTCCAACTATTGTGGGATCACACTCCTCAGCCTTCCCAGTAAGGTTTATTCAGATGTACTGGATGGTCGAACCTCGGATTCAGGAGGAACAGTGCAGTTTTCGTCCTGGCCGTGGAACTGCGGACCAGCTCTATACTCTCGGCAAGGTCCTTGAGGGTGCATGGGAGTTTGCCCAACCAGTCTACATGGGTTTTGTGGACTTGGAGAAGACATTAGACCGTGTCCCTCGGGAAGTCCTGTGGGGACTGCTCAGAGAGTATGGGGTATCGGACTCTTGATTGTGGCGGTCCGCTCCCTGTACGATCAGTGTCAGAGCTTGGTCCGCATTGCCGGCAGTAAGTCGGACACTTTGCTAGTGAAGGTTGGACTCCGCCAGGGCTGCCCTTTGTCACCGATTCTGTTCATCACTTTTATGGACAGAATTTCTAGGCGCAGTCAGGGCGTTGAGGGGATCCGGTTTGGTGGCTGCAGGATTAGGTCTCTGCTTTTTGCAGATGATGCGGTCCTGATGGCTTCATCTGGCCAGGATCTTCAGCTCTCACTGGATCGGTTCGCAGCCGAGTTTGAAGCGACTGGGATGAGAATCAGCACCTCCAAGTCCATGGTTCTCGCCCGGAAAAGGGTGGAATGCCATCTCCGGATTGGGGAGGAAACCCTGCCCCAACTGGAGGAGTTCAAGTACCTCGGAGCCTTGTTCACGAGTGAGGGCAGAGTGGATTGTGAGATCGACAGGCGGATCGGTGTGGCGTCTTCAGTAATGCGGACGCTGTATCGATCCGTTGTGGTTAAGAAGGAGCTGAGCCGGAAGGCAAAGATCTCAATTTACCGGTTGATCTACGTTCCCATCCTTGCCTATGGTCATGAGCTTTGGGTTATGACCGAAAGGACAAGATCACGGGTACAAGCGGCCAAAATGAGTTTCCTCCGCCGGGTGGTGGGGCTCTCCCTTAGAAATAGGGTGAGAAGCTCTGCCATCCGGGAGGAGCTCAAAGTAAAACAACTGCTCCTCCACATCGAGAGGAGCCAGATGAGGTGGTTCGGGCATCTGGTCAGGATGCCACCCGAACGCCTCCCTAAGGAGGTGTTTAGGGCACGTCCGACCGGTAGGAGGCAACGGGGAAGACCCACGACACGCTGGAAAGACTGTCTCCCGGCTGGCCTGGGAACGCCTCGGGATCCCCCGGGAAGAGCTGGACCAAGTGGCTGGGGAGAGGGAAGTCTGGGCTTCCCTACTTAGGCTGCTGCCTCCGCGACCCGACCTCGGATAAGCGGAAAAAGATGGATGGATGGATGTTTAAAATGATAAAGAAAGAACAGCTGAATTCATTTAAACTGGTACTAGTCTAAATGTACCAGTGTAACAGATGGTGATGACAGAGCTACAGGAATAATAAACTATACATTCAAAGTAGGGCTGTCAAATGATTAGTTTTTTTAAATCAGATTGATCACATTTTGGAATTTGGATTAATCATGAATAATCACATGTGATTACTCACTTGAATGATTAAAATTTGCTTAAAAAAGACCTGCACAATTGTTTCAAATTCCAAACGGCTAATTTTTCGATGGAACATTTTTTTTAATTAATATCTCTGCCACGCTGCTATGGTTTAAATTACAATTTTCTGGTGGTATGGGATCCCAAATACAAATAAACAGGTGCCAACAGGTAAGTAGAGTTCTAACGGTATTGTAGATACCGAGGTATTGTAGTTTCAAAATCCTCACAGTAATGCCGTGATGTGTGACGGTGTAAAACAAAAATTTGGTGAGTAGTTTTTTCTGGCGCTTTTGCATTGGCCGGTTCGAAAATAGAACTACATCTCCCATAATCATTTGCGCTGTGTGGGACCGGCAAGGTGGGGGCCTTAAAGGGCAGAAAAGGCGGAAGCATGCGGGAGAAGCGTGTTTGTAGCAGATAAGAGGAATTTATTTTTGTCATACAGGAATGTTTTTTTTGTTTGTTTTACTTAAATGCATGTCAGTATTTTCAAAAACTTTGTAACAGTTTTATACAAAGTTCTTCAGGGCTGTATTTTGAATTGAAATTTGAGAGCGAGCACACCACTCGGAGTCTCCTCACTCATTTTGTTTTACTGACATATGCATTGAGCTGATCACTGACTGTATAGCAGTTAGTTAGAGGTTGCACGCGCAAAATAAATGTCATGATTAATCTAAGTGTGTACATGATTAGTGCAATACTTTTTTGTGATTAATCACATGAGTTAACTTGTTAATTTTGACAGCCCTAATTCTAAGGCAAAACCCTTAAAAGAATAAAACAAAATCTTCACCTAAACATTTAACAACATCTCAAATAATCTTCGACTGTCAACTTTGACGTATGAAGAATTTGTGGGCCAAGTTAAAGCAGCAAGACGTATCCAACGTTTCTTCTGACTGTGGTCTTGCAACTGTTTAGTAATCCTACCAGAACTTCATTGTGTTTTTTACAAACACATTCTTGGCCGGCATTTCTGTGAAATTAAAATTCAACTCACTGATGAACTTGTTTTGCATAGCCTCGAGCAATGCTTGATGAGCATCTTTCGACTGCATGGCCGCAGAGCATTCCCGTGCTAGCATGGTGCGAATCAGATGCTCACCACAGCCTGCAAGAGACACAAAGACACCACTGAAAGTGTTAAAACAAGGGTGGCCCAACACATGGATCCTGCATTATTTTTGGTAAAGTTCAATGCATCTACAAGAGGGGCTTTTGCAAACTGTGTAAACTGAAATCTTATGTAAGCACACAAAAGTATGAATATGATAGGTAAACATGTAAGAATCATTATTACTGTTATTACAAGGGCACAACTGCCTCACAGCAGGGAAATTAAATGTAAACAGATGTGGGTGAGCATGAGTGACCCGGCTGCCAAATATAACACTAACAACTTTATCTGTAAAGTCGAACACATTGTTTATTTTCTTATTCTTAAATTAAAGCTAACCAAATCTGCAGGATAACTTGTATAAAGTGTGAACATGCAATTCTTTCCAAAAGTGCTGAATTATTTTGAAGCTGTTGCTGCATGTGGTATGGCATCACATCCAAGGAAGCAAACAGAAACAAAGTGCAAAGACTTTAAGCAAAGGATCTGAAAAAAAGCACAGGGAGCTTGCACAAATGTCTCACATCAATCTTTATAACTTTTATGGAAACATGTAGCAGGTGTATATTATATATATATATATATATATATATATATATATATATATATATATATATATATATATATATATATATATATATATATATATATATATATGTATATATATATATATATATATATATATATTTATATATATATATATATATATATATATATATATACCGTATTTTTCGGACTATAAGTCGCACCGGCCGAAAATGCATAATAAAGGAAAAAAACATAAGTCGTACTGGAGTATAAGTCTTTTTTGGGGGAAATTTATTTGATAAAACCCAACACCAATAATAGACATTTGAAAGGCAATTTAAAATAAAGAAAGAAAAGTGAACAACAGGCTGAATAAGTGTACGTTATATGACGCATAAATAACCAACTGAGAACGTGCCTGGTATGTTAACGTAACATTTTATGGTAAGAGTCATTCAAATAACTATAACATATAGAACATGCTATACGTTTACCAAACAATCTGTCACTCCTAATCTCTAAATCTGATGAAATCTTATACGTCTAGTCTCTTACGTGAATGAGCTAAATAATATTATTTGATATTTTACGGTAATGTGTTAATATTTGCACACATAAGTCGCTCCTGAGTATAAGTCGCACCCCCGGCCAAACTATGAAAAAAACTGCGACTTATAGTCCGAAAAAAATATGGTATATATATATATATATATATATATATATGTATATATAGACATTTTGAAGGTGGTCCTTCCGAACTTATAATGTTTGATCATAACTGACAAGCCTGAAAAACAAAATGCATGCATGTGGTAGAAAGGAGTGTAACAACATTGCTGTGTTGTTGTTATCAATACTTGCGTAATGCTTTAACACTTTTTTGTAAGCACCGTAAAATATCAAGAGTCTACAACAAAACTAAATACAGGACTGCAACTGTGGAAACCAGATGCGGAGCATCAAGTTATTTTCTACTGAGAGTTAAAAGGTCAGATTGGCCAGGTACTGGGTCCTTTGTTGTGTAAAACTGTAAAGCGCACAAGAAGTGGTTATAACAGCGGCACAAAAACAGTTGAACTAGAGTTGCAGCCCCACAAGAATCACATAGGGGAAAAGCCCACAAGGAATCTGGGACAGCCAGCAGCAGCAGGAGCAGCAGCGAAAGTGAACACTGACATATGCAGGCTTTTCGCTCAAGGACCACAACAAAGTAAACAATTTAGTGGATACACAAAGGTACAGCTTAAGTGACATATAACAAAACAACATGCTGCAAAATAGAAGTTAGGCGGGGTGATTGAGTAAGGAAGGGTGACAGAGGGTGAGGCTCATGCTTCCCTTATGTCAGGATGAAAACGATTGTTTTTCCTGGTTCTTTTGATGGGACTGGCTTTCATGCAGGGAAATTAAAACCAGGTGATGTACTGGAACACACAATGCGCTCATCTACTTACGTGCCCCCTTAGGAAATATTTTTTTAGCCAACACCAGAGACGTGGCCACATTATAAGGAAATGAGAGGATGTGGTGGAAATACAGTAGTAAATTTACACTTCATCATCTTTGATACTGGATTAACATAACATCACCATAAAAGAAAGAAAGCCTTGTAGTTATTTTTAATCAAAGGCGTTCAAAACCTTTCAAACTGTCATCTTATGTACTTTGGGCTAATTTATTTGTTAATTACATTAAAATCAATGGATTCTCAAAGGCTTTCAAAACCCTTTCAAACTGTCATCTAATGTACTTTGGGCTCATTTATGTGTTAAATTACATTAAAATCAATGGATGTGCATGATGGCAAGCCATCATGCACAGTCCTTTCCCCTGTTAAAAGTTATCTCATCTTGTGATATCGTTCTCATCTTGTGATATCGTCAAACTATTTTACTATATTGCTTTAAATTGACCTCACATTTTTGATCACCAAAGGCAGATTTTAGGTGTCCAATAATTGTATAAGTCTTCGTGTAACCTGTCTAGCCAAAAAAAAAAAAAATTCCGGTGAGAAGAATTTCGATGTTGATCCCCATCAAAATTCCTTCAACGCTTCTTAGCATATAAATACGTTTTCAATTTGTAGGATGGCTATTCTTTGCAATTAAAACTACATCTGGCAACTTTGTGGCTAACTTATATACATTATTAGTTTATTCACATGTTGGATGTAAATGGTAAATGGGTTATACTTGTATAGCGCTTGTCTACCTTCAAGGTACTCAAAGCGCTTTGACACTATTCCCACATTCACCCATTCACACACACATTCACACACTGATGGCGGGAGCTGATATGCAAGGCCCCAACGACGACCCATCAGGAGCAAGGGTGAAGTGTCTTGCTCAAGGACACAGCGGACGTGACAAGGTTGCTAGAAGGTGGGGATTGAACCAGGAACCCTCAGGTTGCTGGCATAGCCACTCTCCCAACTGCTCCACGCCGTCATGTCTGAAGTCAAAGCTAGCAGAGGACAGGCAACTCTAGCCCATTTTTTATTTTATTTTTTTTTAAACAAAGCTACAATTAAAAGCAATGGTGTAGTTAGTTAACTCAATATTTAGTTTGGATACCAATGTCTGCAGTTAAGAGAAGCAACCACCACCTTATTCTGCCTATGTCTTCCTGGTTCTGACACAATCGAGGAAAAAAAAGTGAAAAGCAGTACAGCACAGTTGACAGGAAAACTCCATCCATCACATAATGTATATAGAATTTAATTGCGGGGGGAATAGATTGAGATAGCTTGCGGATCCGGGAACAGTAAACTAACAACAATATGCTGCTCTGCACTGGCTCTGTTTTTATCCATAGCAGGTGTCCCTTGTCAAATGTCATTGCATATTCAAAGAGCCTCGAAAGGCACCTGGCGTGCAGATGACTAACAAAGAGAGGAGAAAGATGACTCAATCATCTGAGGAAGTGACTGATGAGAATCACTCAGCCAGCAGGAATGATCGGAGGTCATTGGAAAGAATTATCGGGCCTTTCAAAACTTGACACAGTGGGGCTAAAAAACAGACTCAAACCAAATATCTGGTTCTGATTGCTATTGACTCCAACAAAAAATGTAGGGCTTGTGTGGTTGTTATACATTAGAATAGGTATGCACAACATATAGAATGGTGTAGAAGATATGGAGTACTATACCTGAGGTACTGACTGCTGTAGCATAAGGGTTCATGTTACAAGCATTTTCAGCCCAACAGCCACATCCGTAATGAGCAGCCTGACAAAAGAAGTTTTGAAAGTCAAAATCACCTTGTGTATGTTGTAGTATTCGTGTATGTAACTGTTTGTCTGAATGTGTCTAATAAAGAGAAAACAGCAAATAATTTTTTTTGAAAGAGTTGTAGCCAAATTTTGTGTTTCTCTAACTTTGACTCTTCAGCATTTTTTAAAAGAATACTTGTGTATATAATTACAATATATAGTCAATAAAAAATTACTATACAATATAGCCTCTATTACTGTATCTTCCCTACCCTCAAGACTATATAATATACTGTAGTTGAAGCCTCCCCTACTCCCTGGAAAACTAGCAATAATTTTCTAAAGCATATTTCGTCAAGTTTTTTGCTCACCTCAGACTGTGTTGATTCTCTGAGATTAGGAACTAAAAATATAAATTAATTTTGCCTTTGACATAACTGAGTTCAGCTAAAAAAAAAATGTATTTAGCTCAAGTTGCTGTCCCACCGAGGGATGGGACACTTTGAAATTCTCTATTGTAGTCAAAGCATTGCATATTTTCTTTTGAAAATACATCAAATTTGTGCTTTACAATGTTGGGCCCTCACTCAGGCATACCAACTTTCCCAGAATTAAAAAAATATATATTCCAACTGCTCATTACAACAATATTGAATAATTGTAAATCACAAACCAAATGAAAACTGAAGTAACAAACTTAGTGAAACACCTGCCAGGACGTTTTGCAATGAATGTGCATATAAAATACCGTGATTGGTGTAACTTGAATCTGCGCCATTGTGCGTCATTCTCTATTTCTGTAAACTTTCACTTTGCCAATGACCCCAAACCCGTTGGGAGTACTTTCTTCTTTTTCAGTCAGGCAAACTGTTTATTTTTTCCAGCTGCAATCATTTTCCCTCACTGTGTTATTATAAAGGCCAACCAAATATGACGCAACATGCATGACTGTCTACACAGATAGCTAACAAGTGTATATTGATTATGCACTCTTGGTATACCACTAAAAGCTGTAAGTGCTATTACCTGGCCAACCCTGCCTGGATGTTTCATGGCCAGACCTCCACTGGACACCGCTGCAGCTACATTACCTTGCATGTCAACCACAATGGCTCCAACAGTGTCAAGAATCCCGGAACCATTTTCCTACATCACAGGAAATTATCAGCAGTAATGAATTAGTACAATCTAGCATGCAATATTAATTATGTTGTCTTACTCTTTAAAGTTATTCCCTTACTATTTGAGTCCTAGGTGGGTTGCTGTTTGCTTGAGAAATGATTTTCTGCAACCACCATGCTATAAACTGCAAATTAAGTTAGGCCTGCAGTGGGTATGTGCAGAATAGCATGTGATGCATTTCCAAATCCAACCAGAAATCTGACTTATTCTTAAAACGTGAATAAGGCAGCCAGGGGCGCCTTAACCTAAGCCCCCACCCCCTGAAAACTGTTTGAAAAACATATATATTGTTTTACTCAACAGACAGCAACAATGCAAATATAAAAATAATTTTGCATATGAATACATCTCCTTTGCGATAGGCACGTCTGTGCTGGCGGGGCAGGAGATTGCCTGTGCATTTAGGTCAGTAGTCCAGACGCTGGACTCACACACCAGCGACCTGGGTTCACACCCCGCTTGGAGCAGCAGGAAAAAACAATGCAGCTGAGAGAGTACACAACCGCTACACGAAGAAGAGCTGTCAATCGTGATTGACAGCTATGAACACCATTAATTTCATTCCGCCGTCAAAATCGGGGGCCACTGGGTTTCAGCCTAGGAAAACCATTGCATTAAGGCGGCCATGAAGGCAGCATTTATCTTATCATTCACATATGCTCTGAAATCTATCCTGTTTTACAGTTAAACAAAGCAAAATCTTCTTTCGCTTATCCAAAGTCGGGTCGTGGGGGCAGCAGCCTAAGCAGAGAAGCCCAGACTTTCCTTTCCCCAGCTACTTCATCCAGCTCTTCCCGGGGGATACCTAAGCGTTCCTAGTCCAGCTAGGAGACATAGTCTCTCCACCGTGTCTTGGGTCTTCCCCGTGGACTCCTACCATTTGGAGTGACCCTAAACACCTCCACAGGGAGGTGTCCGGAGTGCATTCTGACCAGATGCCCAAACCACCTCATCTGGCTCCTCTTGATGTGGAGGAGCAGCAGCTTTACTCTTAGCCGCTCCCGAATGACAGAGCTTCTCACCCTATCTCTAAGGAAGAACCTCGCCTCCCGAAGGAGGAACCCCATTTCGGCCGCTTGTACCCGTGATCTTGTCCTTTCGGTCATAACCCAAAGCTCATGACCGTAGGTAAGGATAAGATCGACAAAGCAAAGTATTTTTGAAAGGTTTTTTTTAACTACTGCATGCTCTGGGGGAAAAAGCTCATGAATGAAACACCAGTTATTCTAAGAGGGTAAATTCTTATTTTACTTGATGCAAGAGTTCAATTACATACATAAGACTGTTAGCAGAGGAAAAAAACGTCTAGTAAAATCATGGATGCTAAATGCAGTCATTTATAAATCTTGCAATCAGGTCATGAACGTTTATGTAAACATGGAAGAGACAGATGACAATGTAAACCTGCAACTCGTTTGCTAACAAGCTATTTGATGCACAAATCAATCACCTGATTAGATATCACTCTATAACGGCTAAGTTAACAAAAAATGTACTTCACTGTTGTTCTTTAGTTAACAGATGTCATTAATATTGAGGTTTGATAACTGTACTCAACGGACCATAATACTTTTTAGAAAGAGGTTGGTACGATTAGTATATCTGGCAGTAGTCGTTCTCATGCTATACTCGATTAAACACGATGACGATCCAAAACAAGATGGACTCTCCCACTCACTTCTGTGAGTGGGTAGCACAATTTGTGGGTTGGGAGCACAATTAATCTTTGCTCAGCTGCTTTCTGCTCAACTCATCAAATCAGTCGCCAGCTGTGATGCTCGGTGCACTGAAACTTTGCACAAACCACTGTCAACGCTTGCGTCTTTTCTTGGAGCAGACACTGCGGTCTGCTAACTCCATTTCCTCTGTGGAGGAACTTGAGATGTTATATGGTAGAACTCACCTCACTTATTGAGCATTATTGCCATCTTCTCTCCCTCAAATACCATATTATACAAGTGAATGTCTGTTTTTGGCTTTTTAAAACTTGTTTGCTTGAAAATACAAAAGTCCATACAACTACTACCACTTTTCGTTATGGTAAGGATTGCATGATGGAAATCCCATTTACACTGTTATTTAACACTAGTATTTCCGGGGTCCAAACAAAATCCTTAGTAATTATCATTTTACAGTGACTGAATTAGTAGCATGTGTAGTGGCAACTACTTCAAAGTGAGTAAGTTTTTAATTTTAATTAGGTTACACAAGTACATCAACGATTTAATGTAATAATGCTCACGTTTCCACTTGATTGTCGCCTCTTCTTTGTGTGATTACGCCCCGTATCCATTTTCTCAGCCAGCTCCATCTTTCTTTTGTTCCGCTTGTAGGCAGATAAACTAAATTCTTTAGGTGATAAAATACACTCATTTGTTTGCAACACAAGTTATGATGTTATGGTCACTTTTTATAGGAATACTCACTTGTGGTCATTTTCTCAGAGAGGCAGGGTGGGACACCGTGGCCAACAGCCCAGTCATGTGCACCCCGTCCCACCAAAAAGCTGCAAAATAAAATCACAAAACATTGATAGGTAAAGCTGTAGTAGAGTCACATTACTGACAAAGTAGTTGATAACCATGATGTTCACCAAGGGGGTATTCTTCCTGCTGATAATTTCCCTTTTTGTGCTTCACTTAGTAGTCGATTTGCAACCATGATGGGGTTCTTGATTCCTAAAGGAACAGGAACTATTACAATATGGGGAAAAATGAAATTGAAATTACCCATCATAGTAATGGACTTACCACTAATAGCACCAACAGCTCCATATTGCAGTGATTTACCATCCATGACACTGGCATCACATTCTATTTCCCCTGACAAGTTAAGGTTGGAGCCCATGCCCGCATTTGTAAAAGGAGAGTCCTGAGAACACAAAGTACATGCAGGAAGAAAAAAAACAAACTACATTTTTAAATCAGCCATACTTGCAGAATTATCTTGTGTAAAGGCTGTATCATAGTTTAACAACGATAAAAAGTTTACATTGGAGTGACAAGTGTTTGAAAGTAAATCAATCCCATTTTAGGCTTGTGATATAGCCCTAACAAAGATGTTTTGCATATTCTTTTCTACTGTATTGTAACATTTGTTTATGTATGTATGAGGAAGGTATGAATGTAAACTCAGATTTCTGACTGAATTAAGACCTTCCATTTTGTTGTCTTTCCACATGCAGGAAAAACTACACACGGTTCAAAGGTCTTCTATAATTGGGGCTTAATATGAAGTGCATACTACACTTGCAAATCCTCCGGTATTCCATGCAGCTGCAGAATTCATTAAATCCATTTTTCTTTTTTCTAACCTGCGGCTGAGGTAAAAGATGCTTTACATCATTCAATGGGATGTGTGTTCATACATCAGCATTTTAAGAATCCAAATGTTGCTGTTTTTGTTTGTTTTTTAAATACATACAGGTGTTGTCTCAAGTTTAGTAACTATTTAAAGAGACGGGTTATGGGATGTTGTTTTAAAGTCCCCAATATTTTGTTAGGTAATGAATCAAAATAATCAAAGTTGTGTTGGATCATAATTAACTAACCTCGAGCTCCACCAGTGCTGCAGCCACTGCTTCAACTGCAAGTGCCCCTGCTTTGAGCTGCTCCACAGCCTGGAAATGATAGTTGTCAATTTCACTTAACAGACATTATTGAGAAAAGGTGAGACCTTAAGGTAACAAAATGTCAGAAAACTATTTAAAAAATATACTTGGTACTTCAATGTAAATAATATAATACCCTAATTGTGCAGACATTGGTGAAAGGATCAAAGTACAAACCCCAAAACCAGTGAAGTTGGCACGTTGTGTAAATCGTAAATAAAAACAGAATACAATGATTTGCAAATCCTTTTCAACTTATAATCAATTGAATAGACTGCAAAGACAACATATTTAACGTTCGAACTGGAAAACTTTGTTAATTTTTGCCAATATTAGCTCATTTGGAATTTGATGCCTGCAACATGTTTTTAAAAAGCTGGCAGAAGTGGCAAAAAAGACTGAGAAAGTTGAGGAATGCTCATCAAACACTTATTTGGAACATCCCACAGGTGAACATGCTAATTGGGAACAGGTAAGTGCCATGATTGGGTATAAAAGCAGCTTCCATGAAATGCTCAGTCATTCACAAACAAGGATGGGGCGAGGGTCACCACTTTGTGAACAAATGCGTGAGCAAATTGTCCAACAGTTTAAGAACAACATTTCTCAACGAGCCATTACAAGGAATTTAGGGATTTCACCATTTACGGTTCGTAATTTCATCAAAAGGTTCAGAGGCTCTGGAGAAATCACTGCACATAAGCGATGATATTACAGACCTTCGATCCCTCAGGCGGTACTGCATTAAAAAGTGACATCAGTGTGTAAAGGATATCACCACATAGGCTCAGGAATACTTCAGAAAACCACTGTCAGTAACTACAGTTTGTCGCTATATCTGTAAGTGACAGTTAAAACTCTATGCAAAGCGAAAGCCATTTATCAACAACACCCAGAAACGCGGCCGGTTTCGCTGGGCCCGAGCTCATCAAAGATGGACTGATGCAAAGTGGAAAAGTGTTCTGTGGTCTGACGAGTCCACATTTCAAATTGTTTTTGGAAACTGTAGACGTCGTGCCCTCCGGAACAAAGAGGAAAAAAACTATCCGGATTGTTATAGGCGCAAAGATCAAAAGCCAGCATCTGTGATGGTATGGGGGTGTATTAGTGCCCAAGGCATGGGTAACTTACACATCTGTGAAGGCACCATTAATGCTGAAAGGTACATTTAGGTTTTGGAGCAACATATGATGCTATCCAAGCAACGTTATCATGGTCGCCCCTGCTTATTTCAGCTATACAATGCCAAACCGCGTGTTACAACAGCGTGGCTTCATAATAAAAGCGTGCGGGTATTAGACTGGCCTGCCTGTAGTCCAAACCTGTCTGCCAGTGAAAATGTGTGATGCAATACGAAGCCTAAAATATCACAATGGAGACCCCGGACTGTTGAACAACTTAAGCTGTACATCAAGCAAGCGTGGGAAAGAATTCCACCTGAAAAGCTTCAAAAATTGGTCTCCTCGGTTCCCAAACGTTTATGTTGTTAAAAGGAAAAGCCATGTAACACAGTGGTCAAAATGCCTGTGCCAACTTTTTTGCAATGTGTTGCTGCCATTAAATTCTAAGTGAATGATTATTTGCAAAAAAAAATTAAGCTTCTCAGTTCGAACATTATATATCTTGTCTTTGCAGTCTATTCAAATGAATATAAGTTGAAAAGGGGCAGCACGGTGGAAGAGGGGTTAGTGCGTCTGCCTCACAATACGAAGGTCCTGAGTAGTCCTGGGTTCAATCCCGGGCTCGGGATCTTTCTGTGTGGAGTTTGCATGTTCTCCCCGTGACTGCGTGGGTTCCCTCCGGGTACTCCGGCTTCCTCCCACCTCCAAAGACATGCACCTGGGGATAGGTTGATTGGCAACACTAAATTGGCCCTAGTGTGTGAATGTGAGTGTGAATGTTGTCTGTCTATCTGTGTTGGCCCTGCGATGAGGTGGCGACTTGTCCAGGGTGTACCCTGCCTTCCGCTCGATTGTAGCTGAGATAGGCTCCAGCGCCCCCCGCGACCCCGAAGGGAATAAGCGGTAGAAAATGGATGGATGGATGGATAAGTTGAAAAGGGATTACAAATAATTGTATTCTGTTTTTATTTACAAATTACACAACGTGCCAACTTCACTGGTTTTGTAGAATACTTACTTGCTGGCAAGCTCTTTTGCATACATGTTTGTACTCCTTGGCCTTTGATTCTGAATGGTATCCTGCACCTGAAACCATATGAAACCATGTAAGAAAACGATTTAAACGGAATTACCGTATACTATGTTTAGGGCAGTGTTTCTCTATAACTGTTTGGCAGGCGTAATAACGTGTCAGGGGGGCTGTAAGAGCCAGTGGGACTTCAGGTATTTGTGTCTTTATAAACGCCTCAATGATACACAAAACCTTTAGCTTGGTGGCAGCTGTGCTTGAAATAATCAACAGGCTGACCTGGAAATCCATCCATTTTCTACCGCTTGTACTTCTTGCGGTCGCAGAGTCTAAGGTGTACCCTGCCTTCTGCACGACTGCAGCTGGGATAGGCTCAAGGCCCCCACACTTCCGAGAGGGACAAGCGGTAAAAAAAAAGGATGACTGGTTTAATTATAACTTTTTCAAAATAACAATAGCTTCAAAACAATCTGCCCTGCAGAGTCTATCCTATTTCGTCGCCATCAAACAAGCACACTGTAATGAAACAACTGGAGATATGTGATGCATTACATTGTATCATATGCATGTTCGAAATAAACTGAAACTGAACTGAACTTTAACATCACCCTCATTGACTAACCAAGTTTAAGTTTAAAAGGAACTGCATTTTTTTGGAATGTTATCTGTATTTCACAATCCCTAGGACACACAATAACACGTATTTTTTATTTTATGCATTCTAATTTGTAAATAAAAGTCCGCTTCTAATGGAGCCAATAGGAGTCATGACGTCATTGCTTCTATTTTGACCATAAAACTCAATAACCATCCAAAAACCACCAACAATACCCTATTTACATTTCGTGACCTGAATATTAAACAAGTATTATCAATATTGTTATTATAAGCGCTAATGTTAAGAACTTACATTTAACGGCGCATTGATCAGAGGCAATATCCCCATTCTGCATCATACTTTGGTGAGCTGCTTTCTCGCCTAGGAGCTTGTGAAAGTTAATTCTAGATTATAAATCATGCCTCTAAACTGAGAACTGAGATATGATAATGGCAAAAAAGATGCGAAACGACCCTTTGTTCCGCCCCGCTTTTTTCTTCGCAAGGATTGCTAATCATTTTTCATCTAAACAGGAATATATTAACATCCTAACAGTCGGCATTTCAGTAAAAGCAGACATTGTACAGTATGTGATTAATCAGTGATTGTTGAAGGAAAAAGCGAACGCTGTGATTTGTTTGCGATATTAATGTGTTCTTGTATGATTAAAATTACCAAAATACGTAAATACTACATGTTATTATGAATGTATTGAATTGAATTGGGACTGTGTGACAATGGGTGGCACTTTCGTGACTTCTGCGGTGCTTTTTTGTGAACTTCTGGATCTGCCTCCTGGGAGCCTTTTGGCAATGGAGACCAGCTGCCGGGTCCAGAGTCCGTTTGGAGAGACTGGAGGAGATGCGGATAAAGAGACAGAGCTGCAGAGCTAGCGCTGAGCGCCAGGATGGAGAAGCTTCACAGTGTTTTGGCTGAATGAGCAGGTATCGGACACCTCGGTCTCCTCGGACGTATCCTCGCTCATCCATGCGGACTGGACACTGGTTGCTTTCTTGGGTCTGCTCCTGTCTCTGGCCATGCTCCCCCCACCCCAGCAGACGATGGCGTGGAACACAGCAGAGGCCACCACAGTGTATGTTTTATTTGTATTTTTTACTTTTGTGGCTGTGTGTAGAAGTGGCACTGCTGGAGAGGCAGCTGGTTGCATCAGCTCTGCTCTTTTATTGTCTTTAATGCCCTTTGTGTTATTTTATGTTTACCTCTTACACACATGTTTATGTGTGCTATGGCTATGAGGTTTTTTCCCCCCTTGACCTCAGTCTGGACCCCCGTTTACCTGTTTCTCACCTTTTTTGTAAGGGCCGCCTCGTCAGCGATCCTGTTTTGTCTCCCTGTAATGTTTGTCTGCTCTTGAATGGGATTGTGCTGAAAATCTTAATTTCCCTTTGGGGATTATTAAAGTGATTCTGATTCTGATGTACCTACATTACATATATACTTACAGCATTTATATACAATGTTGATGGAAGTGTTAGGATGTTTTTAGAGCACTTTATAGCGGAACAAATTAACTCCCGTAGGCTCCATTACTCGCATGTATTTACTAGTTAGCGTGCATAAAAAAGAAAATACACATGTTCTTGTCTTTCATAAGGATTGTGAATGAAAAGCAAACTTCCCAAAAAATGCAAATGTTAAATATTTTGCTTAAAATGACTGAATAGAGTGCATATACCTACCTGCATGCACTAAAACAAATCCACCGACACTTAGCTTATGATTCTGGATTGAGTCCCGTGTATTGTGCCATGAAGTGTCTTTGAATAATGGTGTTTGCTGCTCTGCAGTAGTCTTCTTCTGAGCACTTTCCATATCCCCCTGCATTACTTGTCATCGCCCAATACACACAATTGTGTGGCAAAACCTTTTGGGGGAAGCACTCCTGTGAAGACAACATAATAATATCATTTTAATTAACTCGTCATAAAGAATATCATAGGCGACAGTGACATCTCAAAGCTTTAAAACATGCATTGCACATCTCCGGTGTAGATAACCTTTATCTTAGCGTTTAATGCAAGCAACATTAATTACGTGTTCTACACCGCCTTGCCATAAGTCTTTATCCACACAAAGCCAGCTGGCCTATTACATTATTACATATCACAATATTACATATTACAATATACTGTAAGCAACCGAGGGAAGCGTGTAGTAGTTGGCTTGCGATAGCATGCAAGCTAACAGTTTGCCGACATGAAAGCACAAATAACCACCACTTACTTACTTATACTTGTCTCCCATAAGCGACACGGCGCATAAAAGAAGGATGATTGTAAGTTCCAACTGTCACTTGTCAACGTTAGCCGGTTCGCTAAAAACGACTTAAAGCACTTCCGGGTACAGCCACACGTTGCTAAGGAAGTGAGAGAGGTCGGGCTTGTGTCACGTGACCCACGCGCTCCCCTTCCGAAATGACGTCACTGTCCATAATGTACCGTCTTGAAATAAGATTACAAACATGGCTTCAAGGATCACAGTGCAAAGATGGATGTAAACAATTATTTTATATTATACCACATGTTATGTAATTACAGGCAACAAAATGTTTTATTTCATTAGAGTTTGTTTTTTTTTTCCCAAAAAGCCTACATTTTTAGTTGTAAGAAATTCAAGAGAGCCGAAATAACAAACAACATACGATGGGTTAAAGCAGGTTAAATTAATACATAAATAAAATGTTGTATTGAGATGCAAAAAAAAAATATATATATATATATATATATATATATATATATATGGTAAATGGGTTTTACTTGTATAGCGCTTTTCTACCTTCAGGGTACTCAAAGCACTTTGACACTATATCCACATTCCCCCATTCACACACACACACACACGCACACTCACACATTCACACAATGATGGCTGGAGCTGCTATGCAAGGCGCTAACCATGACCCATCAGAAGCAAAGGTGAAGTGTCTTGCTCAAGGACACAACGGACGTGACTAGTGTGGTAGAAGCTGGGGATCGAACCAGGAACCCTCAGGTTGCTGGCACGGCCACTCTACCAACAGCGTCACGCCGTATATATATATATATATGTATATATATATATATATATATATATATATATATATATATATATATATATATATATATATATATATATATATATATATATATATATAGCTATACACACACACACACACGCACACTCACACATATAATATATATATTATATATATATATATATATATATATATATATATATATATATATAAGCTGGGATAGGCTCCAGCACCCCCCGCGACTCCGTGAGGGACAAGCGGTAGAAAATCGATGGATGGATATACACACACACACACACACACACACACACACACACACACACACACACACACACACACACACACACACACACACACACACACACACACACACACACACACACACACACACACACACACACACACACACACACACACACACACACATATATATATATATCCATCCATCCATCCATTTTCTACCGCTTGTCCCTTTCGGGGTCGCGGGGGGTGCTCGAGCCTATCTCAGCTGCATTCGGGCGGAATGGGATGGCGACTTGTCACAAGTCGCCATCTCATCGCAGGGCCAACACAGATGGATGGATGGATGGATATATATATATATATATTTATATATATATATATATATCCATCCATCCATTTTCTACCGGATATATATACTGTATATATATATATATATATATATATATATATATATATATATATATATATATATATATATATATATATATATATATATATATATATATATATATATATATATATATATATATATACATATATATATATATATATATATATATATAATAAATCTAGTTACCCTGTATTTCGATAAGTGTTTTTTCTAAATAAAGACCACGGAAAAAAATAACAATATAATGCAGACATGATCCATCAGCCGACTCCCGTTCTTGCAACATTTTTAGATTTTTACAATGCAGTTTAAAATAAGCTCCAATATTTAAAAAAACTTGTACATCTAACACTACGGTACGTGGGCTTCATCTAATGGTACACCAAAGAATCACTTGAATGAAGCACAGTGTTTTATTTTCCTGTATTCAAACACACTGTTCAAACTGTGTATAATGTTACAATGGCCAAAATATTAAATATAAATGTTAAACACAACCTGTGCTTTGTTTTCAATGACTACTTAGGCGTGCTGCGCTGCTGTATTTTAATGTTGTCAAAATGGTTGTTCATGGAGAAACAAGTTTGGGAACCACTGATCTACAGTATTTGGCAGGCAGCAGGAGGTAAAAAAAGGTATCAACATTATACAGTACTTTGAATTCGAAAATGTGAGCCAGTTAATTCATTACAGCAACAAATTGCATATTTTTACCCAATTTAGAATTTCGGTAATCCAAAGGGCAGTTTGACGAGAACTACAGTAAATGACAGCTTAAGGAGACGCTCCTGCTGTGCTGTTCCTTATTTAGTGTTTCTAAATACAAGCCGAGACAATCAGAGGGACCACTTAAGAGAAATATATTCTTGTGAACCTCACTGTAGATCATTATGTTGCTTGCTGTAATTATGTTGCTATGATCTTCCTGTGGGATATGAAAAACATATCAAACCAACAGGAATTATGTGCCATTTTAGCACTGACCATAGTTTATTTTCTTTGTGTTGTAACCATGACACTAACAATTGTACACACAGTATGATTCAAATAAAGCTAACAGTGTTGGGTCAAGATTTTTTTCTTTCGTTCTTAAGATATGCCAAAAAGAAAATTAAAAAACATTCTGTCATGATCGGCTTTGCCGGAGTTGGACTCCAAGGCAGAAAATAAATGATAAAACTAATAACAAAAAGCGCACTCAAGAAGGAGTGAGGAAAAATAACTAAGGATGTACACAACAAAAGGTGCAAAAAAAGAGACAACGCACACAAAAGGTGTGGAAGGGAAACAGTTAACACTACACCACAGCGCAGGGCAGAGTCACAGTAACGAGAAGCGTGAGTGGAGCCAAAGCAGAGGAGATGACGACTGGAAGGGTGAACCATCAGGAATCTACTTGCGCCGAGTGAATGGACTGGAGAGCTTAAGCAGCCAGTAGGAAATGGGAATCAGGTGTGCGCGGCGGTGGCTCTGTCCCGTGACCCAGAAACCAGGCACTGCAACAAAAAGCTGACAGGTGGCAGTTCAGATCATGACACTCTGCCAATAATATTAAAACAACTAATCACTACCAAACAGTTGAGATGAGTACAGTCTTGATTATAAAATGAACCAAGATAGATACAGTAATAAACAATATCAAGATCTATTAAAACCCATGTGGACATTCACAGTTGCTTTACTATGTCTCACAAAAATGCAACAAAACAGATTTAAATAAGTCATTCAGTTCAAAAAATAAATAAATAATATTGTTGCCTGTAATTGCCTAATATTTTGGTCATCTTCGACACACTACATCCAAATTGTGCATTATTTTGATGTTTAAATATGGACATAATCTTCACTGTTTTAGTCCAAGCCATCAGAAAATGTAATTTGATAGTTTTGACAATGTACCTCAGTAAAATGCTAACTTCCTGCAAATATAACATTTAGGGCAAAATATTAAATTAAAAAGTCCTTTTCAACATGACTCCTGAAATTGCACTCACTTTTTGAGAATTGCAAGACTGACCTCTAGTGGCTTGTTTGAATAGTACATAGTGGATACTGCAGTTCTGTAACTGCACTGGCTGGAAAATTATTTGGATTAGAAAAATATACACACAGTACATACTTCAACAGTTCATGCTAATTAACACATATATGATATGTCAGATTGCAGCCAGTGGCTAATTTCCATCTGTTGTCCCTATAATCAGGTTGATGTATACATACACTCAGGTAAACTTAATAAGATTACCAGAAAAACCGACAAACACAAAGAACGATCTGTTAAAGGACTAGACACTTGTTAGAAAGTGTTGTCGTGCTTTGTGAATTCCCTGGTATATGCATTTGTTATTTTTGCTATATAGTGAATATTAAAAATATTTTTTTCTGTTTGAGAATACCACCAAAGGCAGTTATTATATCCCACTTAATAGGGCAATATGACTATAAATCTGGTGGATATGAGCTTATTTTGGCATTTTAATAAAATCATATGCAGTGCCAATCTAGCACAAGAGGAAACCTTGCAGCTGTGGTGTATGCATAATGTTAAATTAAACATGACCAAATCTGTGGGAGTGTTCACAGTTCACATTTCTGAAATATATATTCCTCTCTGAGATGATTTTACTGATTTTAGAACCACCATAATGACCAACATTAACATACAGTAGCGTAATAGGGCTTAATATGGATTATACTTGTATATCGCTTTTCTACCTTCAAGGTACTCAAAGCACTTTGACACTATTTCCACATTCACACACACATTCACACACTGATGGCTGGAGCTGCCATGCAAGGCGATAACCACGACCCATCAGGAGCAAGGGTGAAGTGTCTTGCTCAAGGACACAACGGACGTGACTAGGGTGGTAGAAGCTGGGGATCAAACCAGGAACCCTCAGGTTGTTGGCACGGCCACTCTCCCAACTGCGCCACGCCGTCCCCCGTGTCCAATGCGTATAATATTCATTATAAACAATACAGAAGTTTTATTTAACAAGTATATTTAATATTTTGGCCACTGTATCATTACACACAGTTTGAACAGTATCACTGTGTTTGAATATTTAATTAAGTGATTTCTATGGTGCATCACCAGATGTAGCCGGCATACACTTACCACAGTTTGAGAATCACTGTGTTCCTTAACTAAAATTGGGTTGCGAAAAATATCTCTTTCTCAGCTCTGGTCCGTATGGGCCACAGTTGTACTCAGTTACTTTTCCACCACTTATGGCAGTCATGACGATATAAAAAAAAACAGAAGAAGTTTGGAGTTTGAATGTATTTATTTTAGCACTAATGAGTACTTTCTTATGCAGGATATTTGATTTGTATTTATTTTTGTAATCAGCCTGACCTAAGCCTTGATAATAATCTTTGTAATTATTACATGCTTTTTATATCATTTGACAATATTTATGCTGTTAAACTGTAAGTAGGGTAGATATGATTATTGAATATGATTAAAATCAAGAGTAATATTACTAATTCAGTGTTAATATTTGTGTGGGCCACTCTGTTGGCGAAATGTTGGGCCAGAGGTCAAAAAGGTTAAAAACCCCTGCCCTAAAGAATACGTTATCAAAGTCATTATTTTCCATTAATTTGTTTTAATACAATGCATGCATCAAATCAAGTTCAAGATTGATTTAAAAACATATATATATATATTGAAAATATTGGGAAAATAAATATTACCTTAATATAAATTTGAGTTTAACCACACATGCTGTAACTGTGTGTGAATAGGGGGCAGATATTATACGTTTATACTTCCTTGTGCTCTTTTTCATTATAGATTTATTTCAATATTATGCTGTTTGTTTTTATTCAATCAAGCTTTATTGCAGACTCCAACGTCCAAGTAGACATGCAATCACATACAGTACATAAAACAAACAAACAAAAAAAATACAGTATAAAAGGCAATATCACATGACATTAAAAACAGTGCTTGTGCATATTCAGTAAAATGCATCTAATAAATAAATAAAAGCAGCAATAAAAAAATATAAAAATATATACCGGTATATATACTTTAAAAATGTGTCTACACATTCTATAAAAGGCACAGATACCAGTGTTTCCATATATATAATTTGTACCGAACAGAACTACACCTAGGATTGGTTATCTGTATAATCAGATCATTCTCGGACCCCTGCAGTCGACATATAAATTTAAACATCAGTTTTCTCAGGGTGGCGTGGAAGGTGTTTATCCCTAAATCACAAAAAAGCTTGCTGGCACTACTACCCCTGGGCTTTCCGAGCAGGATTCTGAGACAGTCATTATATGCAACCTGAAGTTTGCGCAAGCTCTCCTTTTTGACCCTCACCCAGAAGGGTGCTGTGTACATAGGGGTGCAGTAAGCTCTAAACAAGTACACCTTTGCTTCATCAGAACAATAGTGACATTTTCTCACCAGCATATTGGCTTGGACATACAGCATTCTTCTCTGTCCAAGCATGTCAGCATCATCCTTCATCTTGTCATTGATGATGTGGCCTAAGTATTTGACACTGTTGCACACAGACAGGGTTTGACCACACAAGTAGAGACCTGGGAAATTAAGATGTTGATCCTCCTTGGTCCTACGTGTTATGTTTGACCATTAATGAATGGAATACAAACAAAAATGAAAATGCAAATGAAAAAAAAGTATAGTGGGTAGGAACAGATACTGAGCCATCAGCGTGTTATCATTGTCATATTTACCAAATAAGATCAATATATAACTTTGTGGAGCAGAGTAATTAACAATTCATGTTTTGTGGCAATCATCAGAGCAATGTTTCGCGCCATGCCACGCCCACATCTTATGGCGTGGGCAACATTTGTTTCAAATTTGTCATCACTTCCATGTGCTGTATGTGTAACTTTAACCCCAACTCATTTGGTCTGAGTCACTGGGAGAAGTTTGTTAAATGGCCAAAAACCATGGGAGCCAAATTTAGCACCGTGCCATGCCCACATCTAATGGCATAGGCAAAAAGTGTTTGCAATTTATCATCACCTGTATGGGTAGTATCTGTAATTTTAACCGTGACTCATTAGGTCAAATTCCCTTGGAGAAGTTTGTTAAAGTACGACCCCTTTTTGTTGCAGAAAAATGGCCGACTTCCTGTTCGTTTTCAGGTATGGTTTCTTGAGATTTTCATGTGCGTCCTGTTATGATAGACGTCTTCTTCGATTTCGATACGTGAAACTGGTAGAATCTGGGGCTGATTTTTTTTTTTCATTTAAAGGGTGGCGCTAGAGAACCAATTTTTAAATTAAATTTTCTGGACACCAAAAATATAAAAATGTTCGCCATGCCCAACGCGGCTGCAACATATGGGGACTTTTGGTGCATGTTAAGGGCCTCAAAAAGGCGTCCATACGTATAGAACAGGGGTCAGCAACCCGCTGCTCTCGAGCCGCTTGCGGCTCTTTAGCACCGCCCTAGCGGCTCCCTGGAGCTTTTTAAAATTTGAAAAAGATGGGGTAAAATATATTCGTTGTTTTTCTAATGTTTCTGTAGGAGGACAAACACAACACAAACTTTCCGAATTGTTAGAAAGCCCACTGTTTAATTTGTTTGTGTTTATGCTTCACTGATGACAATATTTGGCCAGCGCTATTTTTTTTAACTAATTTTTGCTGTCCTTGAACTCACCGTAGTTTGTTCACATGTACTTCTTTCTCCGATGCTGCCACAGAAAGCTGTGTTTTATGCCACTCCTTCTTTGTCTCATTTTGTGCACCAAACGTTTTATGCTCTGTGTGAATGCACAAAGGTGAGCTTTGTTTATGTTATTGATTTGTGTGGAGTGCTAATAATCCATGCTAGCATGCTATTTAGACTAGCTGTGTGTACATATTGCATCATTATGCCTCGTTTGTAGGTATATTTGAACTAATTTAATTTCCTTTACTTATGTCCTCTGTGTATTTAATCTATATTTGCATGTCTCATGACACATTATCTGTATGGAATATTGGCTGCATTTCTGATTGTGTGCCGTGTTGTTCCAGACCACAGCAAATGTTACCCAGCTTGCAAAGATTGTATTAAATCCATTAGAAGAAGACAGTCTGTCCTTTCCTTTAACCTGGGCACACACATCTATACCTTTGACAGTTTTAAGTCAGACAATTCCAGGGGTTATCTCACCCTCTGAGACACTTACCTAATGTGTTGCCTTCATTATAACACTTATATAAGGCTATTAACTTTTTGCGGCTCCAGACAGATTTGTTTTTTGTATTTTTAGTCCAATATTGCTCTTTCAACATGTTGGGTTGCCGACCCCTGGTATAGAAGGAGAAAAACAGGAATTTCCATAGGGCCCTGGCGGTGCTCTACATCGCCCCTTCGTTGCGCGGGCCCTAAAAATCGTTTCATGATGAAAAAAGTGTGAAAATAACTGTAATGGCGGACCTTAAAATAATAATAGTCAGCAAACAAAATTAATGAGGCATAATGGTATGACCAGGGTTCGTACGGGTGCTTAAAAACCTTGAAAATGCCTGGATTTTTAATGTTGTATTTTCAAGGTTTGAAAAATGCTTGAATTTTGGGTGAAGTGCTTGTAAATGCTTGGAAATGTTCATCATATGTCTCGGCAGTCTGACTCAATAGGCTAATTATAAAATGGAAAAAAAACAAAAGTTTCCTTAAAAATGAAAGCTACACGCTTGATCTGTTGGCTTTGCACGAGCCCTTACATTAGGTTGCCAGAGACTTATATAAGGCACTGTGTCGCCCCCAAGAGGACAGTGGTGCATCGGTCCATCATGCCGGGAGGTTGTCGTTTTAATGAACATGATGTATGCATGAATTATGATACAAACAAACAAGTAAACAAAAATAATTAATGTTATTTCTTGTAAGGAATGATGTATACATGAATGATGATGATACAAACAAACAAGTAAGCAACATTTGCAAACACCAATGACATTGAATACTCTACAGAAACACTGCTTAATTTTCTATGTCCCATTCAGTTAATGATAACTGCTGGTTCAATGTTAGGCTTAGGTTTTAGCAGATTTTCCGTATTTTTCCTACGGACAGCATTTGGTGACCTCAAACAACAAGGCTATGGATTGATTCACACTGGTTTTTGCCTTTTGAAGGGTATTGGAAAAACTGGACAATTGATCTTGAAAGTCCTTAAAAAGTGCTTGATTTGGCCATGGAAAAGGTGTACGAAGCCTGTATGAGTAACACCAATTATATAGTTGTATTGAAAACAATTAAATCCATCCATCCATCCATTTTCTACCGCTTATTCCCTTCGGTGTCGCGGGGGGCGCTGGAGCCTATCTCAGCTACAATCGGGCGCAAGGCGGGGTGCACCCTGGACAAGTCGCCACCTCATCGCAGGGCCAACACAGACAGACAGACAACATTCACACTCACATTCACACACTAGGGCCAATTTTAGTGTTGCCAATCAACCTATCCCCAGGTGCATGTCTTTGGAGGTGGGAGGAAGCCGGAGCAGTCACGGGGAGAACATGCAAACTCCACACAGAAAGATCCCGAGGCCGGGATTGAACTCACGATTACTCAGGACCTTCGTATTGTGAGGCAGACGCACTAACCCCTCTGTCACCGTGCTGCCCGGAAGATATATATATATATATATATATATATATATATATATATATATATATATATATATATATATATATATATATATATATATATATATATATATATATATATATATATATATATATATATATATATATAACCACATTACATTTTCTTAATTCCTAGATTATTTGCAAAATGACACACTTCGGTCAAAACATATGCCCATTCCTCAAAATAAAGCAAGCATTTGGAAAAATGCAGTTTTATTTTCATTTCACTCATACAGACTTCAAATGATAAGACACTATTGGAGTGAGTTACCCAGAACAGTGATAAATACAAAACACATGTGTAAAAACCCATATTTTAGTTTGTGAAATTTTCAAACATTTTCACGTTTGGGGCATTTTGCATGATCTTTTTAGCATATGTGATGAATGATTACTGTAACTTGACAAAATATATTGGCAAATCCATAGCAATCGTCATTGTGTACTTTGAAGTGGGCCTATACGTAAAGACTAAAGAGAAAAGTAAAAAATATCCTGTAATCTTTTCAAGAACTGCTCAACAATGATGCTGCAAACTACAAATATTAATTTTTACCACAGTCAGGTAAAGTAACATATCACAGTAGTCGACGATGACATGCAGTACAAATTAAAATCTGAGACAAATAAAAAGGTTTGAAAAAAAATCTGGAGATACGTTTTTTTCCAATTGCTTACACACTAAATTTTACATTTTCATACAGTTAACAAAAGTCTACACACAGTAAACAAAACCACTGTGCAGATTTGCCAAATATTTGGCATAGACTATGCTTCACAGTTTTTGCAAAATATTACACGCAATGCTTTACACACACCTTCCCATCTTGCACATGTGATGTGGATTAGATACTATGGCCTGATCCAGCTCGATGGGCAGGTGATGATTAGAATCAGTAACTGAGGCTTTTGAGTAGGTTCTTTCGTAGAGTTGCTGTTGCCTTAGTCTGCACATGTAGCCTAAACTCTATGCTGTCATTTTTATTTATCTCCAGATTTGTTTTCAAACCTTTTTAATTTTCTCAGATTTTAATTGGTACTGCATGACATTGTTGACTACTGTGATATGTTACTTTACCTGAATGTGGTAAAAAATAAATACGTTCAGTTTGCAGCATCATTGTTGAGCACTTCTTGAAAAGATTACAGGATATTTTTACTTTCTCTTTAGGTCCTCACGTATTGGCCCACTTCAAAGTAAACAATGACGATTGCTATGGCTTTTCCAATATATTTTGTCAAGTTACAGTAATCATTCATCACATATGCTAAAAAGGTCGGGGAAAATGCCCCAAACATGTGATTTCTTAGAGTAAAATAGGGTTTTTTTACAAATGTTTTTTGTATTTATCACTGTTCTGGGTAATTCACTCCAATAGTATCTTATCATTTGAAGTCTGTGTGAGTGAGATGACAATAAAACTGCATTTTTTTCCAAATGCTTGCTTTATTTTGATGAATGGGCTTTTAACCGAAGTGTGTCATTTTGCAAATAATCTAGGAATTTAATAAACTTGAATGTGGTGTTTGGAAATGTGTATATATCCTTTTGAAAAAAGACACACAGTTAGTAAAATGGTGTGAAAGCAAATGGAAACAACTGTAAATAAAATTGACAACATAGAGTGCTACATGTGCAGACTTAGGCAACAGCAAGGTTTGAAAACAAATCTGGAGGTAAAGATGTGTGTAACACAATCCTAGTGTGTGTGTAAAGTGTGAAAATGTGTGTATCACAATCCTTATCTGTGTGCAATATGTGAAGATGTGTGTATCTGTATCACAATCCTTATCTGTGTGCAAGATGGGAAGGTGTGTGTAAAGCATTGTGTGCAATATTTCGCAAAAATCTGTGAAGCAGAGTCTATGTCTAATATTAGGCAAATCTGCAAAGTGGTTTTGCTTACTGTTTGTAGACTTTGTTAACTGTGTGCACTGCAAAAACTGAAATCTAAGTAAGATTAAATATCTCAAATAAGGATGATATTTGCTTATTTTCTGTCTGATAAGATAATTCTTCTCACTAAGCAGATTTTATGTTAGAGTATTTTACTTGTTTTAAGGGTTTTGGTCTTAAATTATCTAAGTAAGATATTACAGCTTGTAGCTGAGATTTTATGACCTATATTGAGTAAAACATGCTTGAAACTAGAATATCAACTGATGCAAAGCTGTGTCATTAACACTCACAAGTATAAAACTACTTTTTTAAAGTACTAATTTCTTATTTCAAGCATGAAAAAAAAAAATCATGACTTTGACACAATTTTGTCAAATTAAAACGAATGACAGCCAAATGGACTTTGCGGTTTTATTTTCAATGAAACAATAGAAAATACATACTCATATAGTAGTACAGTTGGCACAGTACAATAAACGGACAGTTAATATTTAAACATTTCACATGTGACATTTCAAATTATTTTGAACAGAAATAGTTCATGCACATTTAGATGAATTCTTCAAAATTACAATTAAAATTTTTTTTTCCGGGGGCCGGGCTGTATATATGCGCACTAATTGACTGAAAGAGCACGCACTTGGCGCGAGGATGTCATGTTATCGATGGAAAAATGCATTTTTAGACAATATGATTTGCCTGAGCGGCAAGAAGACCCCGAGAGTAACAAGCGGTTGCCTTGTTGCCTTTCCATTAAGAACAATAAATTAGTTTTTAGTATAAGTTTGCTGGTTTCAAGAAATGTAATGCCTAGTGCATATCATTATGTCAAGATAATGGCACTAGCATTTACTTAATTTAAGAATGTTTTTCAACATATTGAGCAAAAAGGTATTTTTTTTCCTACCAAGAAAAGTGCACTTGTTATTAGTGAGAATATACTTATTTTAAGGTATTTTTGGGTTAATTGAAGTTAGTTAATTTTACTTGTTTTGGAAAGTCTTGACAAGCCAAATTTTCTTGTTCTATTGGCAGATAATTTTGCTTAGTTCAAGTAAAATACCCCTAATTTTTGTATTTTTTTTTCTTGTTTTTGAACACTGACTTTTTGCAGTGTGAACATTTAAAATTTAGTGTGTAAGCAATCGGAAAAACATGTAAAAATATTCTGCAATCTTTTCAAGAACTGCTCAACAATGATGCAGCAAACTGATAATATTTATTTTTACCACAGTCAGGTAAAGTAACATATCACAGTAGTCGACAATGACATGCAGTACAAATCAAAATCTGAGACAAATAGAAATGTTTGAAAACAAATCTGGAGATAAAGATGTGTGTATCACAATCTTAGTGTGTGTGTAAAGTGTGAAGATGTGTGTATCACAATCCTTATATGTGTGCAAGAATGGTAGGTGTGTGTAAAGCATTGTGTGTAATATTTCGCAAAAATCTGTGAAGCAGAGTCTATGCCTAATATTAGGCAAATCTGCACAGTGGTTTTGTTTACTGTGTGCAGACTTTGTTAAGTATGTGAACATTTAAAATTTAGTGTGTAAGCAATTGGCAAAAAACTGTAAGAAGCCGGGCCACCGGAAACAACCTACCGAAGCTTCCCCAGGGCGTAGACATTTTCTGATTGACAGAAGTGCCCGACGAATCACAAGCCCACTTTCCCCTACGTATCAGCCAATCACATGATCCAGAATCGTACACATAATTACGCCGCAATCACGGTAGGTTGAGGCACGTGAGGTCCATACACCATAGAAAATTTGACAGCTTCACAGGTGAGAGAAGCGGCTAAAGGCTGTCACTTTTTACATTTCTATCTTATCCCCCGGATCTCCATTCACTGTGAGTCTGGGGTTGCCACAGTCAAAAAACAACCACTCGAAGACTAATCATTCCGGCAGCATGAGCAAAAAGAAAAAGGACTGGAAGACCGAAAAAGGTAAGGCTTGTGTTTTGGGGGTAATGGGAATATCCTGCTCGTTATGACAGCATGGATTCTTATCATGCTTAGAGACTGGCAGACACTCTTCTTGCCTTCCCGCGAACTACTTTCCATCTCTTCTATGTGCTGATCTCGCACATCCAAAGGGACACATGTTGTGAGGATGCTGGGCTTGTGTGGTTACCGCGAATGTGGGTTTTGCACTGTCCACTTGTTTAGCTTGCATCCGAGGTGCCCATTTCTTTGTCATTCACCTGTGGGGTGAACAATAACTTGCTCTAAATTGGTCTCCTAAAATTAAAATCATAGTCATGCAGGTGTCATGTATTACTAATCCTACTGGTGCAATGCTTAAAGGCATTTAGATACAAAAACCTAAACAAATAAAGATATTTATGTGTGTTGTTCACATCATTGACATACAGACCTTCATTTCTCGAATGCTGTTGTTTGTAAATATTGTTTGTGACCTGACATTTTGGTGTGTATTTGGGATGCATTTTTTATTAATCTTATTTTCTTTAAAGGCCTAATGAAATGTTCTTATTTAAATGGGGATAGCAGGTCCATTCTATGTGTCATACTTGATCATTTCGCGATATTGCCATATTTTTGCTGAAATGATTTAGTAGAGAACATCGACGATAAAGTTGTGGATCAGTTGTGGATAAGGTTGTGGAGCTCCTCACATCTGCACATTGTTTACAATCATGGCCAGCAGCAGCGAGAGCGATTCGGACCGAGAAAGCGACGATTACCCCATTAATTTGAGCGAGGATGAAAGATTTGTGGATGAGGTAAGTGAGAGTGAAGGATTAGAGGGCAGTGGAAGCGATTCAGATAGGGAACATGCTGTGAGAGGCGGGTGGGACCTGATATTCAGCTTGGAATGACTAAAACAGTAAATAAACACAATACATATATATATACTCTATTAGCCACAACACAACCAGGCTTATATTTAATATGCCACAAATTAATCGCGCATAACAAACACCTCCCGCCTCCCGTCCATATAACCCGCCAATACAAATCAAACACCCGATCCCACAGCCCAAAGTACCGTTCACCTCCCCAAAGTTCATACAGCACATTAGTGATGGGTCCGGCAACACCGATGCATCGGCGCATGCGTCGAGCTCATAGAGCGATACCCTGTGTCGGTGCGCGTATCGCTTTTAGAAAGTCACGTGACCGAACACGAGCTGTTTTGGTCACGTGACCGCTCATGAGCTGTTTTGGTCACGTGACCGCTCATGAGCTGTTCTGGTCACGTGACCGCTCATGAACTGTATCGCACTGACGCCTGCGCGTCAAACTGTTTATTAGGAAGCGGCGCAATGCGTGTTGTTGACGAACACCATTAGGGCCGCTTGTTGTCACTGTCACTCAAAGTTGCATTTCAAAATTACACAGAATAAATGTGTTTATTTTGTTTAGAATTCAGATGGGTTTGATTTGGTGCGCGGCATATATTGGCTGTGCGGCGCACGGTGTGCGCGGAGGACGCTAGAGCACTGCGCAATTGCGCAGGCGCGCACCTTAGAGGGAATGTTGCTCACAGGGCACAGAGGCGTCAGTGCGATACAGTTCGCGTATCGGTCACGTGACCAAAGCAGCTCATGATCGGTCACGTGACTTTCTAAAAGCGGTACGCGCACCGACACGGGGTTTCGCTCTATGAGCTCGACGCATGCGCCTATGCATCTGTGTAGACCCATCACTACTGTTACTAGAGAAGGTACAGGAATGACGGCGTGGCGAAGTTGGTAGCGTGGCCGTGCCAGCAATCGGTTACTGGGGTTCAATCCCCACCTTCTACCATCCTAGTCATGATACATGTTCACATTATTTGACTGTATCTAAAAAAGATAAAAATATATTTTTATTTAAATGAAGATATTAAATAATCCTAAATGAAATACAATGACTTGGTTTATATTATTGTATATACTAGGTCATAAAATCAGTGTCAGTTGAGTCGGTCCATAGGTTGCCTGTAGGGATTTTTAATGTCCAGCAGATGTCAGTATTTAGTGACACAGTATCGACACAGTATCAATACAGTTTTGCAATGTGTCGAAACGCTTCATGAGGCCTCATCAACCCATCACTACAGCACATGTATTTCCCCAAAGTTACGTACGTGACATGCACATAGCGGCACGCCCGTACGGGCAAGCGATCAAATGTTTGGAAGCCAAAGCTGTACTCATGGTAGCGCGTCTGCTATCCAACTCAAAGTCCTCCTGGTTGTGTTGCTGTAGCCAGCCGCTAATACACCGATCCCACCTACAGCTTTCTTCTTTGCTGTCTTCATTGTTCATTAAACAAATTGCAAAAGATTCACCAACACAGATGTCCAGAATACTGTGGAATTTTGCCATGAAAACAGACGACTTAGTAGCTGGCCACAATGGTGTCCCAATATGTCCGCACAATCCGTGACGTCACGCGCAAACGTCATCATACCGAGACGTTTTCAGCAGAATATTTCACGGGAAATTTAAAATTGCACTTTACTAATCTAACCCGGCCGTATGTTGCAATGTTAAGATTTCATCATTGATATATAAACTATCAGACTGCGTGGTCGGTAGTAGTGGGTTTCAGTAGGCCTTTAAGGCTATCATTCATTTTGCAATCTTCATGTGGTGCGGGAAGCAGCATGAAAATTAGACATCAAAGTAAATCAGATTTAATATTCAGAGCTTATCCTCAACCTGTCTGACTAAACCAGCTGTGAAATGAGATAAAGGCCCCAAACTTAAATTCCTGATTTAGCTTTAAATTATAGCCTTGGACATGTTTGTAGTTAGAGGTGTAACAATTAATATATCAATATATAGATTTACACTATATTGCCAAAAGTATTTGGCCACTAACCTGACTGTCGCCAGATCCTTGTAGTTCGTTGAGCTCCACACAAGGATCTGGGACTTCTCAATAGGAGATGTATTTCAGAAGGCGGGGCCTTGTAAAAAAAAATCATTGTATGTGATTGGATAAACCACTTATCCGTTATCTTGAATGACGTGCTACTTCAACCACTCACATCGAAATCAAGCCGTGACGCTGATGAAATCCAAAAATAGGACAGCCGACATATTGGATAACGACAGAGTGAAAAGTTAGAGATATTTTACTGAAACAACGCAGCAATGTCAGTAGACGATTGATGTCGTTTGTGCAAAGAAAATATGCAGAATCAATGTCAGCACACTACTCCTCGCTGCATGCCGCCATTGTTGTTTGAATCAAACAGTCGCTTTGGCGCTACGTCACATCTATGAAATCCCGCCCAGCGATCCTGATTGGTTCATTATTTTTGCTATCTTGAAGGAGTTTGCGATGCCCTCGAGCCCAGATCCTTGTGTGGAGCTCAGCGAACTACAAGGATCTGGCGAGAGTCAGGTTATTTGGCCACCTGCCTTGACTCTCATATGAACTTGAAGTGCCATCCCATTCCTAACCCATCAATCAATCAATCAATGTTTATTTATATAGCCCTAAATCACAAGTGTCTCAAAGGGCTGTACAAGCCACAACGACATCCTCGGTACAGAGCCCACATACGGGCAAGGAAAAACTCACCCCAGTGGGACGTCTGTGAATGACTATGAGAAACCTTGGAGAGGACCGCATATGTGGGTAACCCCCCCCCCCCCCCCCCCCCACTAGGGGAGACCGAAAGCAATGGATGTCGAGTGGGTCTGACATAACATTGTGAAAGTCCAGTCCACAGTGGATCCAACACATCAGCGGGAGTCCAGTCCACAGCGGGGCCAACAGGAAACCATCCCGAGCGGAGACGGGTCAGCAGCGCAGAGATGTCCCCAACCGATGCACAGGCTAGTGGTCCACCCGGGGTCCCGACTCTGGACAGCCAGCACTTCATCCATGGCCACCGGACCTATGCAACTCCCCCTCGCAAGGGACAGGGGAGAAGAGGAGAGAAGAAAAGAAACGGCAGATCAACTGGTCTAAAAAAGGGGGGTCTATTTAAAGGCTAGATTATACAAATGAGTTTTAAGATGGGACTTAAATGCTTCTACTGAGGTAGCATCTCTAACTGTTACCGGGAGGGCATTCCAGAGTACTGGAGCCCGAATAGAAAACGCTCTATAGCCCGCAGACTTTTTTTTGGCTCTGGGAATCACTAATAAGCCGGAGTTCTTTGAACGCAGATTTCTTGTCGGGACATATGGTACAATACAATCGGCGAGATAGGCTGGAGCTAAACCGTGTAGTATTTTATACGTAAGTAGTAAAACCTTAAAGTCACATCTTAAGTGCACAGGAAGCCAGTGCAAGTGAGCCAGTATAGGCGTAATATGATCAAACTTTCTTGTTTTTGTCAAAAGCCTTGCAGCCGCATTTTGTACCGACTGTAATCTTTTAATGCTAGACATAGGGAGACCCGAAAATAATACGTTACAGTAATCGAGACGAGACGTAACGAACGCATGAATAATGATCTCAGCGTCGCTAGTGGACAAGATGGAACGAATTTTAGCGATATTACGGAGATGAAAGAAGGCCGTTTTAATAACACTCTTAATGTGTGACTCAAACGAGAGAGTTGGGTCGAAGATAATACCCAGATTCTTTACCGAGTCGCCTTGTTTAATTGTTTGGTTGTCAAATGTTAAGGTGGTATTATTAAATAGATGTTGGTGTCTAGCAGGACCGATAATCAGCATTTCCGTTTTCTTAGCGTTGAGTTGCAAAAAGTTAGCGGACATCCATTGTTTAATTTCATTAAGACACGCCTCCAGCTGACTACAGTCCGGTGTGTTGGTCAGCTTTAGGGGCATGTAGAGTTGAGTGTCATCAGCATAACAGTGAAAGCTAACACCGTACTTGCGTATGATGTCACCCAGCGGCAGCATATAAATACTAAAGAGTGCAGGGCCAAGAACCGAACCCTGGGGAACTCCGCACGTTACCTTGACATAGTCCGAGGTCACATTGTTATGGGAGACACACTGCATCCTGTCAGTAAGATAAGAGTTAAACCAAGACAAGGCTAAGTCTGACATACCAATACGTGTTTTGATACGCTCTAATAAAATATTATGATCGACGGTATCGAAAGCGGCGCTAAGATCAAGAAGCAGCAACATAGATGACGCATCAGAATCCATCGTTAGCAATAGATCATTAGTCATTTTTGCGAGGGCTGTCTCCGTAGAGTGATTTTCCCTGAAACCGGATTGAAAAGGTTCACAGAGATTGTTAGTCACTAAGTGTTCATTTAGCTGCTGTGCAACAATTTTTTCGAGAATTTTGGAAATAAACGGAAGGTGGGAGACCGGTCGGTAGTTTACCATGAGGTCAGGATCGAGGTTAGGTCTTTTGAGCAGAGGATGAATAACCGCTTTTTTGAATGCTAGGGGAACAGTGCCGGAGGAAAGTGATAAGTTTATAATATTTAACACTGATGGACCTAATAATACAAACAGTTCCTTGATAAGTTTCCCAGGAAGTGGGTCAAGTAAACATGTTGTTTGTTTTATCCCACTTACACGCTGTAATAATTCCTCTGTTATTTCATCAAAAATAGAGAGACTATTTTGGAGGGCAGTGTCCGTCGTATATACAGTCGTATTTGTGTTAATAGAACCCAGTTGTAGCTGGGATGCGTTGTCTTTAATCTCCTTTCTACTGAGTTCAATTTTCTTATTAAAGAAATTCATAAAATCATCTGCCGAGTGGGTGGAGCTACTGGGAGGAGTCCCTTGTTGGGTTAGCGATGCTACTGTACTAAACAGAAATTTAGGATCGTTTTTGTTGAGGTGGATGAGATTTGAGTAGTATTTAGCTTTAGCTAAGGTAAGCATGCGTTTATAAGTTATTAAACTATCACTCCATGCTTGATGGAAAACCTGAAGTTTAGTCGCGCGCCATTTGCGTTCCAGTTTTCTACATGATAATTTATGAGCTCTAATTTCTTCTGTAAACCATGGGGTGCGCCTTTTAGGGGCCCTTTTTTGCTTTAGCGGTGCTATACTATCAATAATTTCGCGCAAGGCATCGTCAAAGTTGTTAGTGAGGTTATCAATAGAGCCGACATAATTTGGGAATGGTGCCATTACCGAAGGCAGTAGGTCAGCAAGAGTCATCGTTGTGGCAGCATTAATGTTGCGGCCGCTATAGCAGTTATTATTATTATTAGCTTGTTGACAATGAGTCAAAACTTCAAATTTTATAAGGTAATGATCGGACATTACTTTAGTATATGGAAGTATCATAACTTTGGAGGTGGTGACACCCCTGACAAGCACTAGATCTATTGTATTACCGTTGCGATACGTGGGTTCATGTATTATTTTTGTAAGACCACAGCTATCAATTATGGTTTGGAGCGCCACGCACTGAGGGTCCGATGGGGTATTCATATGGGTTCAATAGGATGTCGGTCCACCTTTTGCAGCTATTACAGCTTCAACTCTTCTGTGAAGGCTGTCCACAAGGTTGCGGAGTGTGTTTATAGGAATTTGCCACCATTCTTCCTAAAGCACATTGGTGAGGTCACACACTGATGTTGGTCGAGAAGGCCTGGCTCGCAGTCTCCGTTCTAATTCATCCCAAAGGTGTTTTATCGTGTTCAGGTCAGGCCAGTCAAGTTCATCCACACCAGACTCTGTCAACCATGTCTTTATGGACCTTGCTTTGTGCACTGGTACACAGTCATGTTGGAAGAGGAAGGGGCCCGCTCCAAACTGGTCCCACAAGGTTGGGAGCATGGCATTGGGGGTGATATGGTATTTATATATATTTTTATTTTTTATTTTTTTGTCATAAAAAATACAATCATGTGTGCTTACGGACTGTATCCCTGCAGACTGTATTGATCTATATTGATATATAATGTAGGAACCAGAAATATTAATAACAGAAAGAAATAACCCTTTTTTGTGAATGAGTGTAAATGGGGGAGGGAGGTTTTTTGGGTTGGTGCACTAATTGTAAGTGTATCTTGTGTTTTTTATGTTGATTTAATAAAAAAAAAAAACTTTAATTTTTATTTTATTTTATTTATTTATTTTTTTTTAATTTCTTGTGCGGCCCGATACCGATCCACGGACCGGTACCGGGCCACGGACCGGTACCGGGCCGCGGACCGGTGGTTGGGGACCACTGCTTTACACCACCGCATCCGACGCTTTGCATTGGACTTGGTGATGTATGGCTTAGATGCAGCTGCTCGGCCATGGAAACCCATTCCATGAAGCTCTCTACGTACTGTACGTGGGCTAATTGGAAGGTCACATGAAGTTTGGAGCTCTGTAGCAACTGACTGTGCAGAAAGTCGGTGACCTCTTTGCACTATGCGCTTTCAGCAACCGCTGACCCCTCTGTCAGTTTACGTGGCATACCACTTTGTGGCTGAGTTGCCGCTGTTCCAAAACTCTTCCACTTTCTTATAATAAAGCTTACAGTTGTATTTTGAATATTTAGGAGCGAGGAAATTTCACGACTGGATTTGTTGCACAGGTGGGCATCCTGTAACAGTTCCACGCTGGAAATCACTGAGAGCGGCCCATTCTTTCACAAATGTTTGTAGAAACAGTCTCCATGCCTAAGTGCTTGATTTTATACACCTGTGGCCAGGCCAAGTGATTAGGACACCTGATTCTGATCATTTGGATGGGAGGCCAAATACTTTTGGCAATATAGTGTTTATTCCTTAGATTCAACTACATCGATCTGTGCTCGGCAAGTTTGCCTTCCGGAAGATAGGTATCCAACATATTTTTTAAAGGAAATCGACCAATACTAGAAAAAGTAAAACATTTGATATAAGAACGGCAGACTTTGTATGAAGTTTCCTTGCAGGCACAAGGTATGGATACAACGTTGATTATACATTCATGTTCTTTTAAACTCACTTTGAAACAACACTGAAAAATAGTAGCAAAACATTGTCTTAGGTTGTTGGTTGGGAAATGACCAAATTTCAATGGTCAAATCAACATCAACACCTGACAGTGAATAAACTTCAGTAAAAAGCATGCTTTTTCAATGCTGTGTTGTAGAATATTGGTTGGGAAATGAGTCATCAAAACAAGAATGCAGAAAACTTTGGTGGCTGAGAAAAGTCACAACAAATGCAAACGTGACAAGACCATATAAATTACAACTTTTAGCTACAGCACGATTGCAAAAGCCACAACAAATACAAACGCCTTAACACAAAAATATAAAGCCGCAACACAACTTGAAGCCCCAAAGGACACGACGGAAGTGACAGCGGAGTTACGCAAGTTACAATGACAAACCAACTTCCTGAACATAGTATATTAGTATTTTTGAAAAAGTAAAAAAAAGTTAGTTATTACTTTTTTAAAAAATTAGTCACACTTCACTAACATTTCCAACTCTGTTCATTACACCGTTGTCAACTTTCCGTCTTAGGAAGTCGGTGAGTGGCCGAAACTTGTTCACTGTCACTTCTGTTCCGTCTCTGTATTGTTGTTTTGGCTTATGGTTGTTGTTATCGTGTTGTGGCATTTGCATTTCTTGTGAATTTTCTCTGCTATAGTAGCTGTTTATTAAAATCCGACTTTATTACTTTATATTAAAATTGTAACATTTTATGTTGAAAACCAAAAGCAGAAATGGCAAGTTGGTTATTGCACTTTTGTTGAAAATTTCTTGAATATTGAAAATATGAGGAGAAAGTGTATCCTCTTGGTAATTCAACCTAAAGTGTTGATTGCACTTTATTCAATGCATTCAAATAAGATGTGAATGCATTGACCATTAATTGTTTACTTGCTTGTTTGTATCCGTAATTCATTCATACCTAATTCCCCTACAAGCAATTACAGGAATATAGGAAACTTCACCTGTAGTGTGTACTATCCAGTATTTATTTCACAGTCACACTGGTTGATTATTGTTTTGCTAAAATGTTACTGAATTGATTTTAACTCACTGAATCATTTTGGATCGTATCGTTCTAAAAAAATAAAATAATATCGTCCCTGAATCGTATCGGCGACCACAAATTCTGAATCCAATAGAATCGTTAAAATTACTCTTTACACCCCTATTCGTTATGCATCATTTCCTACATTCATACATACATTTTCTATATGGTCTCAGCTCACAGGTTAGTTGGAGCCTATCCCAGCTGACCATTCACACTTACAGTATGGACAATTGAAAGTCTCTAATTAACCTAGCGAGCATGTTTTTGGTTTGTGGGAGGAAGCTGGAATACCCTGAGAAAACCTACACAAGCATCAGGAGAACATGCAAACTTGACACAAAGACGTTTCAACAAAGATTCAAACCCCATTGTCCTGATACAGGCATAAATGCCACTGTGCTGCTTTAAAAATCTAATATATCAAAATAAACTTATGATAAATAAGTTGTTGTTGATACCAGCACTGTTAAAATGTATATACTATTATAAATGTTAAACTCTCTAAACTGATTGCTAGAATACCATAAAATGAAAAAAAGACAGACTGCAGGTTTTAAAAAGAAATACTGTATGATGAGCTGCCTTGTTTTGGTTGATTTTTAACAGTATTTGAATGACTTTTCTATCCTATCCAGAAATCATGTTTTGTAGTTTATTCATTTGGAACTGTCTTTAAACTAAGACTTAATTTGCCAAAACATAAATATCGGGTTTTATAATTTTTTTCATCCACCTCTGGTTTCATAAATGTCACCTTTTTAATACCCGATAGTCAGAGCAAAGGGAAAAAAGACAGTACATAATAAATGAAAATAACATAACATAAAATCCGATAACTTTTTATTTTTTGCAAATGAACTCTTTACTATCTACTAAGCTAGTTTATTTTTTCTTCCGCAAAGTAATGAACCACAATTGCCTATCCAGAAAGCCTGGTTTTACAACATTTAAGCGGTTTCATTTTCATATGTCTGCAACAAAGACACTCTTAGTAATATCTGGAACCAGCCTGAGGGAGAGGAAATGCACATGTCGGAATAATATTTTCCACTGTTAAAATGTTCATTACAAAGCTTGACCTACCGCCAGGGTTTAAACACTTGTATTTATCTTTAAAAGACAGTGTATCTACTACAGACTCTTAACTTTGCATAAGAGAACAGTGTTGTAATAAGTGATATCATATGTTAAATTCAATGTTAAGAACACAAGTCTAGGCACTTCATTCCTAATCACTACTTTTCTTAGTCTTTTGTTGTGAATGTGTATTTTTTTGGAATTGTGCTGTTTGGATAAATGGACACAACTTGGTCGACAAGATGAATTGCGTCTTGAAGTGACCTTGGCCAAATTGAGTACAGTACACTACTCGCCTACAACCAGCAGAGGTGCTGTTGAGTTCAGTCTCAAGTCGTTTGCTGTCTAAAGAAGATAATTAATTCAGCTATGGGAAGTTGTGATACAGTACATCAATGCAGAGCTCCACTATGGCACATGTACTATAGGCAAAGTTATTCTGCTCAGTGTGACACTGGCATTGGATGCTTAACAGGTGTTCGAAAGAGAAATGACTGGTTAAATTAATTATTTCATTCCCTAAATTCAATCAAGAGCAATTACTAGTTTCATTGTCTTCAGAATATGGAATAGCTTCAATCAAGTACCATAATGACCCATTAGACATGTGCGATTTGGCCTAAAATCTATATTGTGATAGCCTTCTGCAATAACAATATATATCATTATATATTTTTTGGTATATAAGTGATAATAGAATAATTTCAAAATGGGTTACAAAGGCTCCTAATTTGGTTGATGACGTATGCGGTAACATATTGCATAATTTATGGTTTTATTATTTTCTCAAAACTATCAATCAATCAAAGTTTACTTACATAGCCCTTAATCACAAATGTCTCAAAGGGCTGCACAAGCCACAACGATTTCCTCGGCTCAGATCCCACATCAGGGCAAGAAAAAAACTCAACCGAATGGGAACAATGTGAAACCCAGGAAGGGACTGCAGATGTGGGGAGCCCCTCCTTGGGTGACCGGTACAATGGATGCTGAGTGTAAATGGTAAATAATGTGACCGTCCAGTCCACAGTGGGACCTACTTGCTAATTCGCAAGCACTCGGGCAGAAGGCAGGGTACACCCTGGATAAGTCGCCACCCCATCGCATGGCCAACACAGATCGACAGACAACCATTCACACTCACATTCACAGAGTAGAGCACATTTAGTGTTGCCAATCAGCCTATCCCCAGGTGCATGTCTTTGGAGGTGGGAGGAAGCCGTAGTACCCGGAGAGAACTCACACAGTCACAGGGAGAACATGCAAACTCCACACAGAGAGACCACAAGCCCGATGATAGAACCGAGGACCTAAGCACTAATCACTGAGGAACCTTGCTGCCCACTTGTCAATAGTGCGCAAGTAATAGGCTATCCATTCATACTGTAAAGACATGCTCGTGGTAATGTTTTATGTTCGTTTGGTTTTGATTTGATTTAGAATTTTCCCATGATCACAAACACAACGTCCGTTCCTGAAAGCCAATTGGTGGAGAATGAGGAAGTGCTGTGTGTCTCGCTAAGCACGGAGACGAAAGTGTTTGAACGGAAGGTAAAACTTGTTGGAATTGTGCCGTCAGAAAATTGGCAATAAAAGTACGAAAATGGGCTGACTTCTTGTGTGTTTTCATATAAAAAAAACTATTTCCTTCAAGGTGTTGCGCGTGTGAAGGAAAACGGTTGCAAAGCCCCATCATGCTCTTTTTTTTGCATGCTTTTGAGGTTTATAATTATTAGGGCTGCGAATCTTTGGGTGTCCCACGATTCAATTCAATATCGATTCTTGGGGTCACGATTAGATTATAAATCAATTTTTTTCCGATTCAACGCGATTCTCGTTTCAAAAACGATATTTTTCCGATTCAAAACGATTCTCTATTCATTCAATACATAGGATTTCACCAGGATCTACCCCAGTCTGCTGACATGCAAGCAGAGTAGTAGATTTTTGTGAAAAGCTTTTATAATTGTAAAGGACAATGTTTTATCAATTGATTGCAATGTAAATTTGTTTTAACTATTAAATGAACCAAAAATATGACTTATTTTATCTTTGTGCTTTCGACCGTGTCCCTCGGGAAGTCCTGTGGAGAGTGCTCAGAGAGTATGGGGTATCGGACTGTCTGATTGTGGCGGTCCGCTCCCTGTACGATCAGTGTCAGAACTTTGTCCGCATTGCCGTCAGTAAGTCGGACACGTTTCCAGTGAGGGTTGGACTCCGCCAAGGCTGCCTTTTGTCCCCGTGAGAATTTCTAGGAGCAGTCAAGGTGTTGAGGGGATTGGTGGCTGCAGGATTAGGTCTCTGCTTTTTGCAGATGATGTGGTCCTGATGGCTTCATCTGGCCAGGATCTTCAGCTCTCACTGGATCGATTCGCAGTCGAGTGTGAAGCGACTGGGATGAGAATCGGCACCTCCAAGTCCGAGTCCATGGTTCTCGCCCGGAAAAGGGTGGAATGCCATCTCCGGGTTGGGGAGGAGATCCTGCCCCAAGTGGAGGAGTTCAAGTACCTAGGAGTCTTGTTCACGAGTGGAGGAAGAGTGGATCGTGAGATCGACAGGCGGATCGGTGCGGCGTCTTCAGTAATGCGGACGCTGTATCGATCCGTTGTGGTGATGAAGGAGCTGAGCCGGAAGGCAAAGCTCTCAATTTACCGGTCGATCTACGTTCCCATCCTCACCTATGGTCATGAGCTTTGGGTTATGACCGAAAGGACAAGATCACGGGTACAAGCGGCCGAAATGAGTTTCCCCCGCCAGGTGGCGGGGCTCTCCCTTAGAAATAGGGTGAAAAGCTCTGTCATCCGGGGGGAGCTCAGAGTAAAGCCACTGCTCCTCCACATGGAGAGGAGCCATAAGAGGTGGTTCGGCATCTGGTCAAGGATGCCACCCGAACGGCTCCCTAGGGAGGTGTTTAGGGCACGTCCAACCGGTAGGAGGCCACGGGGAAGACCCAGGACACGTTGGGAAGACTATGTCACACGGTTGGCCTGGGAACGCCTCGGGATCCACCGGGAAGAGCTGGACGAAGTGGCTGGGGAGAGGAAAGTCTGGGCTTCCCTGCTTAGGCTGCTGCCCCCATAACCTGACCTCGGATAAGCGGAAGAAGATGGATGGATGGATTATCTTTGTGAAAATATTGGACACAGTATGTTGTCAAGCTTATGAGATGCGATGCAAGTGTAAGCCACTGTGACACTATTGTTCTTTTTTTTTTAATTAAAATTTTTTTTATTTTTTTTTATATAAATGTCTAATGATAATTTCAATGAAGGATTTTTAATCACTGCTATTTTGAAATTGTTACTAATATTGATACTGTTGTTGATAATATTCATTTTTGTTTCACTACTTTTGGATTGTTCTGTGTCGTGTTTGTGTCTCCTCTTAATTGCTCGGTTTATTGCAGTTCTGAGTGTTGCTGGGTCGGGTTTGGTTTTGGAATTGGATCGCATTGTTATGGTATTGCTGTGTATTGTTTTGTTGGATTGATTAATTAAAAATAAATAAATAAAAATAAAAAATGAAAAAATAAAAATCTATTTTTGAAAAATGAGAATCTATACTGAATCGCACATGAGAATCGCGATTTGAATTCGAATACATTTTTTCCCACACCTCTAATAATTATACAAGTACTTCTACCACAGTACTACTTTTGTTTATGTGAAAGCATGTTAATCTAAATACATTGGCCATAGATTTTTCTTTCTGGGGCTATAAAGAGTGTTTTAGAGAGTAACGATATAAAAATGTCATATCACGGTTCTTGTCAACAAAATTATTACGGTTATCATTATAATCGTGGTATTGTTGAATATGCTCAAAAAGTATTTATACACACACATTGAAATCTTTAGATGTTTTAAAAAATAATAGTAAATAGACCTACTGTTAGAAAGCCCTCTATTTAGCATGTTTTGTGTTTTTATGCTTCACTAATAAGTGTTCTGGCTGGCGTTGTGGTTTCCTACTCAGTTCAGCTGTCCTTGAACGCAGAATAAAAACACCTCTTTGTCACATTCCTCAGGGTATATATTGATCACTCTGTTCTTAAGAGGGCACAGCTTGTAGATTCCATGTGCACAATTGAATAGCTGAGTTACACAAGGCAGAAATGTTCTTATATAAGTTTAGATTGCGGTGTGTTGTTTCATAATTGAAAAAGGCATTGTCTCTTGCATTCGTTAGCATTTGAGCTGGCGCCAGTCAGTCCAAGAGTTTATCAAAGTGCAGTTCTCAGTTATGTTTTTTCAATCATTTAAATTAAAACCTTAATGCTAACAGTCGGTTGTTTTACCACGGTTATTATTAATACTGTTTATCGTTACATCCCAAGAGTGCATGCATTGAAACTACATTGAAAGTACTTGTGTTAAAATGTATCATCCCTAACAATTACAGGATATTGCTACTGTGTTATACAGGAAAGCAATAGTCTGACCCCTGCTGTGTCAAGATTACAGTACAGCATGCCTCCTTACTTCTAAAGTAAAATTAGCTATAATATGTAATTTATTGTGTTGTTATTCAACAGAGAGACTTCTCCAAATGGAACGTGAAGAGAGGCGCAAGGAGGGCTATCGTCGTCAAGATTATATAAGTCTGGATAAGATTCCAACTTGGAGAGAAGATAATTATGGTAAGAGAATGTCTTTTGTGGTCAAATTCCTGCATTAATTCCAAACAATTATCAATAGGGCTGTATGATATATACTCTATAAATATCTATTTGGCTGACGAATGAGCTTTTAATAATATTGTTTTCTCGTGATAATGCATGTTGATGACACATTCTAGTCCCGCATATTTCACCGAGCCAATGAACAGGCGTCCTCAACGCAACGTCGCATTCTCACTAGCGGCTAATCTTTTTCCACAGTACAAACAACTTTTAAATCAGCCATCCTTGTTACCACAGCAGCTCATAAACTGTGTTTCTTACAAGTAACATAATCACTAGAGGATGAGGAAAAGCTAAACATGCTACACGACCAATGTTTGGAAAATTGCTTAACGAGAAATTGAATGTGCTTCATGGCCATGGACGGGTTATTGCAAGATTGCAAGCTTGTCACTTCAATCAATGATTTGTTGTTCATTATTTCGACATAGCAGTATTAATGTGTGTATGTATTTCAGTGAATTCCGCTCAAAAATGAATATCTTTATCTGTATACTTTCACCTGAAAATATATCGAGATATATATCAAATATCGAGTTTAAGTAAAAATATATCGAGATATACTTTTTCGTCTATATCGCCCGGCCCTAAGTAATAGTGCTGTAGATGCTTTCTTCTGTTCACTCAAAACTGACATTTAGTTAACCATTTAGCTTTAGCAGAGATGCTAACAGTCCCTTTCACAGACAATATATTGTTGCGCTTTCCTCTACCGTTGCTGACATTCTGGTTGTTGTTACATTAAAACACTTAAAATGAAACACACTGCTCCTTTTGCAAGAAAACTGTATAATGGCAAATCTGATACATGGCTGTTAGGATGTTTTCTAGAATCGTTTTCAATTGTTTTACAATAATCTTCTCGTGTATTTAGTTAGTTTAACCTTTGTGTTTTTCAATGTGAAAGAGCAGTGAATTAATTCATACACTTAAAATTAATTCTGGCCCTCTGATTTTCCTTTGTCTTTATACTTTTTTGTCCGTATGGATATGAATCAAAATTAAATGATATTCATTATGATCTTAAAAAAGTCTTAACAAGTCTTACATTTGACTTGTTGAAACCTGCAGAGACCCTGAATAGTCAGGGGGAAATAGGTCGTTGACGATGACTAAGACAAACATTTTTAGTCAACAACATTTAATACTGCATAAAACAACATCAAACGCACTGCACCACGTTACATCACACGAGTCGGTAACAGCATCAGAGTATTTAATAAGCTTATTTGTTACTGGTAGCAATAGTAGCCACGGCTTTATTATCTAATGCGGTTATTTTTAACATCGTTGTTTCGAATACTATACCACACATGGTAGGAGAATATGCCAACCGCAAACCACAAGCTTCAGATCTTGAATGTAAACAGTTCCAGTTCATTTATGATAAAATGAACTGGAAATCTCATGTGAAAAGTATACAACATAAACTAGCAATTTTGAATAAAGCAAAACATGTTCTGGACCAAAATTCACTTCATATTCTTTACTGCTCACTAGTGTTACCATATCTGAGTTATTGTGTAGAAATATGGGTAAACAACTACAAATGTGCGCTTCATTCACTAACGGTGTTACAAAAAAGATAAATTAATATTACATAATGTTGGATATAGAGAACATACAAACCCTTTATTTATTGAATCACAAATATTGAAATTCAACGATTTGGTGCATTTGCAAACAGCTAAAATTATGTATAAAGCAAACTGTAACCTGCTACCCAAGAATGTACAACACTTCTTAACAAAATAGGAGAAATATAACTTTAGAGGAAAATCTAATTTAAAACATTTGTATGCTCGTACAACACTTAAAACCTTTAGCATATCCGTATGTGGAATTAAATTATGGAATGGATTAACCAATTAAATCAAACAAAGCACCAATATGATTCAGTTTAAGAGGCTGTTCAAACTACAAGTGTTCACAAAGTACACAGAAGAACAATTATGATGAACATCTTGAGCCCTTTTTTTTGGAGATAAAGATTATTTATGTATTATTTGTTTACTGACTATGGTATATTATTTATTTATTCACTGTTCTGTCACAGAGAACAAGGAAATTGAATACAATTGCTTTGGAATGAAAAGGGGTAGGGTTAAATAAGATCAGCTTCTTCCTACTCCTTTTCGGATGTGCTGTAATGAAACAACTGGAAATATGTGATGCATTACATTGTATCGTATGCGTGTTCGTAATAAACTGAAACTGAACTTAACTGAACTGAACTAAACAAAGGTGGGTGAATCGAGACAAATAGACAGACGCAAGGCCAAGTATAACATGAGTGTATAGTCGATACTCCAGTGGTTAGATTGATATGTTTTATTATCAAAAAATCTTGTAATTTTTGTATTTGTATACAAAGTCAGGAAATAAGTCTCTGGAAACCGGAGGGTTTTATGGGCAAACAAACAAATTAGAGCCAATAGAAGGAAATAATTTAAATATTTAATTGAGATTACAATTGTGGTCAAAAATGAAATATTATTAGCATTGGTATGACCAAGACTGCCCTAAATTTGTGGTATCGCCCATAAATATAAAAAGTAGCCAAACAACAGAAGAATAAGTGCTTATTACATTTTAACAGAAGTGTAGATAGAACATGTTACAAAAGAAAGTAACCAGATATTAACAAAGAATTAGCAAGTAGATTACTGGTAATTTAAAGTTTTGAGAAAATAATACAACCGGAAATGAGGCAGCAGCCAAAATAAAAGTAACTTAATTTAATGTTTCTATTATCATTTACATTATTGCAGAAGGCTGTAATATAAATTGCAATATAGATTTTAGGCCATACCCATTCCCAATAAACATGTAGTGAAGGAAAGGTCTTCACAGCTTCATGATTGGACCAAATAGCACCATTTGTAGTTTAGTATGGTACTAACCTTTGAGGCCAGCTACCTACACCGTAAAAGACAAAAAAACAAATAAATGTTTTAAATGGGGACCTATTATGCAAAACCAACTATTATTACCTATTGGTACCTATTTTTGTGTATTTGTAAATTTCAAATCAAACTGTAGAGGCATGGCGGATAAAGTATGTATATCACAATCTTGCCTTTCTTCATACTTCCTACATACAAGCCGTTTGGAATTTTCCCAATTTGTGACGTTTTTCCAACTGGTTACGTCAGCTAATACAGTATCTCTTCATATGGTGGAGATTTACACGAATAGCTTCGCGCGAGTCCACCATTGTAGTCCTACGCTGTAGTCAATAAGTTCCTTTTTTTTTCTCTATCCTCCTGTTGTGGGGCAGACTGGCTCGTACATGCACATGCATCCTCTGCTGCTGCCATTTCTAATACAAAATAGCATATAGTTTTAACTTATATCTATCTGTCAGTAGACTCCATATGGAAGCACTAATGACTGACGGTGTAGAAGACTGTCGAAGTAGAGGCACGTAATTAAGACTGCCCACAAAACAGCGCATCTTGAAGAGACCGTCAGAAAGTGGCTTGAAGATGGTCTGTAAAACATCCATCCATCCATCCATTTTCTACCGCTTGTCCCTTTTGGGATAATCTTTGCAAAATTTTGACCAAAAACACCCCCCCCTTATATCATTTTATGTAGACCACAACAAAGTATTTTAAATGTACAAAAAAATCATATTATGACCCTTTAAAAAATATGTACGTATGTTAAATGCAAAGGAAGAGAGTTTATACAACAATCTAGCTTTTATTCTGTACTTTCCTGACAAATATACTACATTGTGAATACAGTAATCCAATGTTTTATTTGTTTTTTATTTAAGCTGATAGCAAAGAAGAAGGGGGACTTTTGACCGGCGTAGGAGGACTGAATGATAAAGTATCTCTCTACAAAGGAGACATTACTGTCCTGGAGTTGGATGCCATTGTCAATGCTGGTGAGTACCGATTACTTTGACCTTAATAGGAGCTTCTTGGTGCTATTCAGTGCTTGATGATTCCTGATTTTATTAAATTTCTCTTGGAGAAATGAGAAGCGTTTGTTCTTAACATAAAATTGACTACAGGGTGCTTTATCTTTTCTGTACAAATGTTATTAATATGATGGCATAACTTAATCTGACTTTTAAAGTTGTATATATGTACATACATTATTTTTTATTTGCCTGAAAGCTAATATAGTGTGTCTGTTAGTGCACTATTGAGACAAAAAAAAGGCTATTTCTGGGACTGAAAGAGCTTAGCAGGAAAAGGTTAGGTAATAGCAAGTGAGCCAAAATGCCTTTTTCGTGTTGTTTCAGGATACTTTATAATGTTATGTAATTTTCTTCTGTAGCTCTGCTCGCAACCTACACGCTGTGTCAGAGTTGCAAAATACTTTTCTACTTTTCTCTTCTGCTGTAATTCTTTTTTTAAATATACGGTAGCTATGTAACAGCCTGAAGGTCTACTTTTACTGTCTTTCAGAACCAGTGTTTGCAAACACACACACCACCATTACAGTCCGTTAAGTGGTGTATTTTTTGTGTGAAATGAGTGCTCTATAATTAATACCAAATTAAAAGATGTGAAAAACAGACTGTCTGTTGGATGAGGCTAATGAATTTAATCTACTATGTAAATAGTCACCCCAAGGACTTTGTGACATGACATTATGCATCATTGTCATTTGCGCTGTGTGTACAAAGATGTGTTTTTCTACACCTAATATTCCCCTGATACATGCATACATGGCCGTGTGTGCGTGCGTGTGCGTGCACGTGCGTGCGTGTGTGTGTGTGTTATGCTGCAGCTGGTACATAGTTGAAGAATTACTCTTTTTTTCCTAAAATATTTTGAATGCTATTAAAAAGAAAAAGCAATGAATGTTAAAGGGGAACTGCACTGTCTTGGGGGAATTTTGTCTATCGTTCACACTCATTATGAGAGGCATGATGACTTTTTTTTTTTCTGCATTCTAACTTGTAAATTAACATAAATAAAAGTCGGCTTACAACGGAGCCAATGGTAGGTCTTCAATTCCACCCATAAAACCCAATAAAAACCCATCCAAAAACCGCCAACAATCGTGACTTGAATATTAACCAAGTATTAGTGATTTTATTACTATAAGCACCAACGCAGACAAACTATTTATAGCGGTGCCGCTTCTGTGCCTATATTGGTATCATCGAGTGGTAAGCTGTATTCTTGCATGTGGAAGTTTATTGTAGATCATAAGTCATGCCTCTCACCTGGATAGTAGAAGGATGAAGACAATAAGACATATTCCGACAAATTGGTACACTTTGACAGCCAGGTTAGACCCAAGAAGGGCGAGAACAGCACAAAAAGACGCTTCCTTCGCGAATATTGTTAGTCATTCTTCATCTAAACGGGACTATAACAAGATTCTATCAATTGACAGTCTAATGACAGCAGACGTTGTACAGTAGGTGATGTTTTTATTATGTTTCTTGGCTCTCATGAAGTCTGCAGTGAATGAGTGATTTTGTTGGGAAAAATATCGTGATGCGTTTTTGAAATGAACGTACTGCCTATGCTTAAAATTATCAGAATACTGTACTTATAATGTACTTATAAAGGTGCCTTTTACTATATCACATATATACTTGCACCATGTGTATGAAACCGTAATGGAGGTGTTTGGATGTTTTTTTAAGGGCTTTTATAAGTAGAATTAAGCGACTCCCGTAAGCTCCATTGTAAGCGCACTTTTGATCGCAAATATTTACTATTTAGAATGCATTAAAAAAAAGAACTTGTGTTCTTGTCTTACATAAGGATTGTGAATGATAGGCACAATTCCAAAGTAAGTGCAATTCCCCTTTAAATAAAATGACTCTTCAACTTGATGAATGTCAAGTTTGTTGGTTTGTTACGGGGCATAACCACTGAAGCAAGCTGTCTGACACTGTATTTTGTGTGTGTATTTTGTGTATAATTCCAATAGTTTTTGACATTTTCTTCAGTGGAAATGGCAAATTTGTACTTGTCCTGATCAGATACAGGGCGGAAACACTAAGATGAGGCTACTTCAGCCGAACCGACCCTCTGATTGCGAAACACTCCCTTACATAAGGTTATATAATGTTTTGCAGAAATATTTATTCTACAACATGACATTTTACAGTGGGTGTAATGCTTTTTAATGTACTGTAAGTGTGTCATCATTAATCTTGCTAACTGGACAATAAACTGCAGAGAAATGTTGTACGCAGGAGTATCAAACCCGTTTTCATCGAGGGCCACATCACAGTTAAGGCTGCCCTCAGAGGGCTGCTTGTAACAGTAGATTTATATGAATTTTATAGTATAATGTCTTATATTATTACACAATTGCCTATGTACGTATTTTATTATTACATTTTGTACTTACACATTGCTAGATAACTTGCTTTGAAATCATAAGTCAGTGTGAAAAGCGGATATTTAAGCTTTTACATTTATTTTAACAATAATGTTTTGGAAGATACCGTGTGTCAATATATTTGTTGCATGATCTGATGATAATAATAATGTTTTTAAAGACAAGCAATCGTATGCGGTGTGTGCAATTTTTCAGTCAAAAAAAAAACGTTTAGTAAAAATGAATTTACTTATTGATGCGCATTGTTTCTATAGGCTTTCGTGGGCCACGTAAAATGAAGTGGTGGGCCAGATCCGGCCCCCGGGCCTTGAGTTTGAAACGTGTGACATACAGCAAGGCCTACAGTACTCTGACTCACCATGAAGGGGGCGTACGTGAGCTTCCATCCCTCCATAGAGCGGCTAAGAAGCTTTTGAAACTAAAAGATAATATTAAGGACTTTTACAACAAATAAACCGATCGTCAGTTTAAAAAAAAAAAAAGTATTTGAAAGTTTGTTATTCTCCTAAAGTGCAACCTGCATTAACATTGATTAGATAACATACATTTTAAAGTAAAAAAAACAACAAAACTTAAAAAGAAGTCAGTGCCTCACCTAACATGAACCTCCCTGCACATCACTGATCTTGGGACTGCTGAAGTACTTTGTTTATGATAGCCAATGCTTGTTACCAATAAAATGACCCAATTTCTTCCTTAATTAACTTTGCGGCACCATTGTGCAGTGGTTAGAACTGTTGCATCACTGCAGAGTTGACCGTGCACAGATTTTAGATGAAGGATCCATAATAAACATTTTCTTCAACCCTGAAACATTCAGTTTATTCAAAATAATACAAATGTTTATAAAGTCATACAGTATATATTTTAAGAGGCCGTAGTGTAGCATAAGGAAATTAATATTTGGCAAAACAGCAGTGTAATGTGGATTACAAAGTTAAGATGTCCACAATTTTATGAGCCCTTGTGGTCCCACTTTTATAATGGTTGCCGGAAGCTTTTAGAGGGTATCTGCGTGCTTTATGACCTCTGTTAAAGTTTAATTATTAGGCTCATTGGGTTTTTAATGCTTCCTTAATTCTGTTTGGCTGGCGGTTCTGCCGAAACTGCTTAAATGGTGAGAGACATAAGACAATATAAGGTTTTTTGGTAGTCTTGGTGGTGGTCTCAATATGAACTATGAACTATGAAGGCAAGGCTACAAGGGTGTAGGGTTGTCCCGATACCAACATTTTGGCATCGGTGCCGGTCCCAATATGTATTTCGATACTTTTCGATACTTTTAAAATAAAGGGAACCACAAGACATTTAATGATTGGCTTCATTTTAAAAGAACATCTTATACCATGATACATTAAACATAAGTTTCCTTTTGCACTCAAAGACCAATTTTAGAAAAGTAAAATTAAATGACATTAAACACATTGGGCTTATTTTATTGCACTCAAATAACAATTTACAACTCTACATATTACATACAGCCTGACAAAATCTACGACATTGTATTAAATGCTTAATAAAATTGATGGTTACCACTCTTGGTCTGTGCAAGATAAATACACTAATTAGTACAGTAAATACTAAAAACAATACCAAAACAACTGAAAATATGTGATGCATTACATATTTGTACCGTATGCATGTTGGAAATAATCTGAAACTGAAAACTACAAAGACAAGACCTCTCAGGTAAAACCCATATTGTTGAAGAAACCACAAATTAAATGATTGGAATTGTTATGAAATTCAGTCAATTCACTTGCATTAGTAGGCTCCAGCCCTGCCACACAATCGATAAAAAAAGGGTGGATGGATGGATGGATCGTTTACGCTATGTGGGCAGTTTTGACTCCGCTAATAATTGGCAATGGGCCAACCAGCTGTTTG